>NC_059102.1:337653844-337953844 GCF_020740685.1 Jaculus jaculus | reverse complement strand
TAATCATGGAGAATATTTTAAGAATTGCCTCTAAAGTGGCATTTAGTTAAGATGAATCATGTAGTATTCCATTTTGTTGAATCTGACTTAAATTGTCAAGAATACCACCTTCCCCCACCCATGACACAGTTATTGCCAAGAACATGAAGCCACAGTTACTGTTCTTCTTAGTTCTGGATAGGAACTGGGTCTGGGCCCACCTGGAGTCCAGGACTCTGTTTCCTGAACTATGGCAGAATGACATGTGACAGCAGGGTCTGTGTCTGTCATACCACCAGACTTGCTGAAGTGCTGCACAGAAATGCTGCCCCGGGGGGGTGTGGTAAAAAGAAAAACAAAAGAAAACACATCTTTGTTCTCCTCACCTCATACCAAGAAATATACTGGGCTCTAAATGTATTATAAACCAAAGCAGTTATGATTTGTGTCTTGAAGTGCTTATAAGCAGTGGAGTGCGGTGGCTCACACCCATAAGCTCAGCACTTAGCAGGTAAGAGGATGGGCACGACAATAGAGAAAGCTGCAGGTCAGCCTTGCCTAACCTGGCACTCTGCCTCAAAACCAAAACCAAACCAAACCCAACAAAAGCCGCTTATAATCTAATGTGGACAGCCAAAATGAATCAAATAATACCATGCATGCATGCATGAGTACAGAATAAATTACAGGAAGTTCTTCAAAGTCACATTCAGCTCCTGTGGAGAGCTAATGTCATGTCTACACATGACACTTTTTTGTTTTTCCTTAAGGTGCTTAGAATCAAATTTAGAGCCTTGTGGATGCAAGTAACACTGAGCTACAACTTAACCCAAAATATCATTTTTTTCGTTATTGTTGTTTTTAGGGGGTAGGGTCTCACTCGAGCTCAGGCTGACTATGGAATTCAGTATGTAGTCTCAGGGTGGACTTGATTTCATGGCAATTCACATGCCTCTGCTTTCCAAATCTAGAATTAAAGGCGTGCACCACCATGCCTGGCTTTGAAATACCTACTTTTGATAGATCTGTTATAAAGAAATCTCCTTCACTGCACAAAACACAAAAGAGACTAAGAAAGGAAATTGAGAACGAGAAAGGAGAAGGCATGTGTGTGTCCTCGAACTCCCGTGGGCAGCCTGCAAGTGGACACACCACCATGCATCTTCCTCAATTCCTCCACCCCACCTCAACACATTGTTCTGGTTATCGCAATTTTGGAGGTGTTTTGTGGAGGGGAAATAGTTGAAGCTGTTTGCTTTTCATAACAAGAAACAATCTGACTGCTTCATTAGGACTTAATAATATGCTTGATGATTTCTGCCTTTTAAAATCAACCCTGATCCAGGCAGGCGAGCCAGTAGCCCTGGGAACTGTATGATGTTCTCTGTGGCAGCAATGGGTTACGGTGAGGCTAGTAGGGCATCGACAGTGGAGCAAATATAGAACATTGACTTCCAAGCTTAGTGACTGCGGGCTCTTCTGCAGAGGACATGGGCAAGGGCCCACTGATGTGGACCAGCCCTGCCATTTCTTTGCAGGGACCCTGGGGAGCTCCAGGTAGGGTGGGGTTATGATTTGGTGAATATGTGATTCCCTAAGAGGGTCTCAGGATGTCTAAAAATATCTTCCTCTTCTTTTTTGATAACTTACAAGAAATGTATTTCATGACCCCCTTATGAAAAGAGACTATAATGAATTTCTGATCTGAATGCATATATTAAATATTTGCCCTAAAATCCATGAGACCTAGGCCACCATGCATGCATGAAATCCACATTGTTTCCAGAGAACATTTTCTAGAATCCACAGTCATGGAAAAAGCAATAAAGGAGGATAATATTTAAGTTGATAAACGATGTAAACATGGCTTTATTGGGTTTCCAAATTCAAATTAAAAGAATAAATATTTCATCAGTGATACTAATTAAAGATTGGTCAAAGATTTGTCTGTGTCTCATATAGCAAACATCAATCAGAACTGAAGAAGAGAAGTAACATTTACTGGACTTCAGTTACAGAAAGAAAAGGTTGATGCTTTCCACTTCACTGTAGGGTACTTATTTAAATGTAACTTGAGGATCAAACGACAGCAGTAGTTTTCCATAAGTATGCAAGGCCGTTTCTTCCATATAAAGTCTGACCTCAAAGGAGTCATGTTTTTGGAAGTTTATATAAGCTGTTTTTCTGTGGTCATATGTGGCTAATTGTGCTTTCGGTATCTTTATTTGATAGCACTTTACTTCCTTTATTTAATTTTTTAAAAAATTTAATTTATTTATTTGCAAGCAGAGAGAGACAGAGAGAGAAGAGAGACAGAGAGATGCCAGGGCCTCTAGCCACTGCAAACAAACTTGAGACGCATATGACCCTTGTAAGTCTAGGTTACGTGGGTCCTGGAGAATCAAACCTGGGTCATTTGGCTTCACAGGCAAATGCCTTAACTGCTAAGCCATCTCTCCAGCCCAGCACCTTACTTCTTAAAGCAATTTAAAAATAGATTGCAAAGCCAGGGGTGTTGGTGCATACTTGTAATACCAGCACTTGAGGGGTAAAAGCGGGGAGATCACAAGTTAAAGAGCAGCCTTGGCTACATAAAAGACCTAGGCTAGCCTGGGTTACACAAGATCCTATCTCAAAAAGAATGATATTCCAAGAACTATACTGTTCACTCAGGCCATCATCATGTTATCATTATTGCCTCCTTTCTTTGCGCATGTGCGTGGGCATTTGTGTTTGAGTTCTTATGTTTATGTGGAGGCCAGAGATCAGGGCACATGTCTTTTTCAATTGAAACAGGATTTCTCCCCCAACCTAGAGTTCACCAATTCCGTTAGAAAAGCCAGCAGCAAGCCCAGTTATCTTCTGGTGTCCACTTCCCCAGTGTTGTGATACAGTCACAGCTTCCACATGGATGTGAGGGATCTGAATTCAGCCCTTCACATTTGGGTGGCAAGCACTTTGCCCTAGCCCTAATGCCATGGTTCTTTTCCATTTTAGACCTTTCTACAGGTTACTAGATGTAAAATTTTGGATAAAATAGTTTTTAACCTCAAAAGTAAAAACAGAGAAGAAAGCAACAATAAAGTTGTGGTCATAGCTGGTGTCCTCTGTGCATCATATGAGAGCATTCTGCAGATATAGTCATGGGTCTGATGTTCCAAATGTGAGCAAGCATGTATGTGTACACATATAGCGTGTGCTATGAAATCCTTCCACTGCTACATCCTTTGGATTTCAAAACTTGTAAATTTCCATAAAGTGTGGCTCCTTTTCCCATGTCCCCAAGTATAAAGCCTCTTCTAGATTCCACATATATTCACTTTGAAAATTAGGCGGATGCCAATGTGTTCTTGCCTGCCTGCATAACAAGTATGAATAGGTGACGTGGAGATTTTTGTGGCCAGACCCATTCCAGTGTCAGTCTTGGCACCCGGCTTGTTTGCTGTCTAACTGCTCACTTTTCTCAAGGCCGGGGCCATGGTGGTGCGTGGGGCAGGGGTAAGTATTCAGATACAAGCATCCTTTGCCCTGTCAAAGCTTGTGTGTGCTTGGTATAGAAGGGAGGGTTCCTGTATCCTTTGCAGGTGACATGCTTTCATGAATGTCGTCATCTTTTGCACTTTCCTTAAGAAAATAAAACCAATATATATTTAGTTGCTGTTGCAGTACAAGAATCTCAGAAAGTTCTCTGAGAACAGCCTGTTTCAGAGATTCCCCAAAACATTTACATTTCAATCTATAGGTTTATCTGATGAGAAATTACCTTTATATACACTCAAGTGGAAAGATTTGTGACACCTTCTCCCTCCACCCCCAAGTGGTGCTGTGCATGTATGTAGACCCACTTCTCCTTGGAGCTGTTTTGCTGACAGAAACATGAATCTGTGAAGTTAGAGCAATCCTCAGCCTGACCTATGCATGCAGTTCCCACTCTGTCGTTTTTGTATGTAAGTGTTACATGCCAGGTACATTAAAATCCACATTTAAATTTCAAATGAGTTAAATACACCAATACTTTCAAATAAAGAACTGATTTTGTTCCTCTCATGTTATATTAATATTAATATTATGGAATCTGCTGTACCCTGGCGTTCCTTGCCTCCTATCTGATAATTGGGTTGGGGGAGAGTATGGAGGGTCATCTTGTTTAGCTTATCTCTGCAAGAGAAAGAGTGGCCAATAATAAAGAGAAGTGGCAATAAAATGGTAGCAAAAAATTGAAAAGAAGATTTAATCTCTGACCAATTTGAAACATATCCCAGAGAATCCGTAGAGAAAAAGATAAAGTGTGACTATGAGTAAGTTAACTAAACACATTACGCTCTGTGAGAGCAAATGGAGTTAGTCCATTGTACATGTTTAATTTCCTATTAGTCTCTGGCGTTTACTACCACATCTGAGTTGGGGCATCAGTAAATTCAGTTAAATACAGTGCATTGTCTAAACATATCACAGCTCCAATCAGTCACCCTGGCGGCTGATAAGAAGCCTCTTGTATTATTGAATCTACAATGGGGAGGCTCTGCAGGCACCAAGATAACAGCCAGGTATTTCTTGTTTAAGTATGGGGTGAAGAAAGGAAGCTTTTGGCTGGTTCTGCTGGTCCAGCTCTGACATTTATCACTGCTCTCTGATTTGCTTTGAGCTGGTGATGTGATTTCACTTTTTTGTTGTTGTTGTTATTTTTTTAACCCCCTTTTGCACATATTATATTTTTTTTCTTCAGTTTTTATTTAAGCTGTGAATCAAAGAGAAGGGAATTAGGGCAATAGAATGTTGCCACCAGGCCAAAATCAGCTTCCCTCTTAACTGTGGAGATCTTAAAGGCTGTATTGGAAAGTTCTTTTATTTTCTCTTTCAGCTCTCTCTTTCTTGATTGTTGCTTTTTGTGTAGGCCAGGCATATAAGGATGAAACCCAGTCTTTACTTTTTCTTTGCCATAGTTTCATTGAAATTCTTATAGAGTTTCTCCACTGACTAGTCCTCATGAAACAAATTGTTTTGGCTCCAGCCAACCCGAGGGCATATCTATTCACAAATGCCATTCTCCATGTCCCACATACAATTTTCCTGTCTTAGCGTTATTTATTTAATCTTGCATAATTATATTACACCAGTCTCTTTAGTGCTAGTACGAATACAAATATCCTTCTATTGTAGTGGGATGTAGATGGTTGAGGGTAAGTCCATAAACTCCAAACCTGAGTTCCTTACTGTTTTTAACAAAGAATTGGAATAAACAGCCTGAGAAGGGTAGTTCATTAACTATTACATTTATTTAAGGGGAGGGTAAAAGAGAATGTGTGAACCAAGGAAAGGGGAATGGATGTGTGGTCTGCAAGCCCATGTGAGAATTGAGCATGGTCCTGGTAGGGGAGGGAAGTAACAAGTGTTTTCTCAAAAGGCTTGCTCTTAAAATTAAATTGGATTTAGGAAAGGAAAGAAAAGCAAAGTACAGAGAGCTCCTGCCATATGGAAAGCAAGAGGTGGGTAAAGAGTCTCTGTGGGAGTAGGGGTCGGGGTCCATCCTCCCACCTCAGCCTAGCAGGCCTGCCATAAGGGTGACTCTCCCAGAGCAGGGGCCTGGAAGTTCAGAAAAGGTGAAAAGCCAAAAAGATGCCTTGCCCACCCTGTAAGAATATATTTATAATCTCATTGCAGTGGACTCTACCTTCAGGCTCAGGTGAATCTAAAAGACAGAGATGGGGGGGGGGATGGAGAGAGAGGAGAGAGAGAGACCTGATTGGTCTGGGCTGGGGGCAGGCTCAAGAGCAGGGTGCGAGCTGATATTACAGGCTGGATCTGACTCTGAAGCAGGCAGGTGCTCTTAAGTATTTTGATTTCCTCTTTTGGGCCCAACCCTATCTAATTCCCCCTCACTATCTTTACTTTTAGATATAATTGCTATTTTATCTTTTAAATTCTCTTTTCCCCAAAGAAATGTTAGCTATTCTTATTCCCATGAGATAGTTCCTTATCATTTTCTAACCTGTGAGTCCAATCCTAGACGATGTGTTCTGTGAAGAGCTCAGTGTTGCCTATTTCACACTCTTTTTTTTTTTTTAGTAGAATGATTGATCATCTTTGGAAAACTGCTCCATATGTTTAGGGTTCACACATTTGTGAAGTGCAGATCACATTGCTGTCCTGTGACTTCATGAGTTTACATTTCCTCTTTTCCAAACAGATGTTTACCACAGCTGCTGTGTGTTTAGTAAATTGGATCACATGCCATAGTTCTGCGTCCATACAACACAGTTGCTTCTATCAAAAATATGAATAAAATATAATAGAACAAGAAAACTAGACTCTTCTTTAAGTCCCAATTTACTCTCTTTCTTAGTTCTTGGTTTCATCCTATTGTGCTAGGGATTGAACCCAGGGTTCATGCATGCTAAACCTGGGAAGTACTGCTAAGCCATACCTCTAGCTCCGTTGGTTACATTTTTTTCTTTTGTTTGATTATTTTCAGTATTATACCCTTTATTGAAAATACACAGGTTTGTCTCCCTCAAGTAAAGCAACCCTCTCACTCCTTCCTTTATCTGCCCACCTACAAGCCCTCAATCCAAACAGTTGACTATGTTTCAGTGTATCCACATAGAAATTCCACATCCCACATAGAAATTCTACTGTCTACTGGGTGATACATGGTGATATTGTATTTTAAGTTACAAAGTTCAAATATCAGTGCTGAGATTACGGAATAACAGATAAATATTTTAGGTGCTGGTAAAGTGTGAGAAATAATTTAAACATGGGGATGAGGGGTGAATACTGGGGTTTAGGTTATTAGATGTGATAACCTGCCAAGTTCTAATGTCGTTAGTGTGCATTCAGAGGTAGATTCCTGTGATGAAGAGATGAGGTTGTTGATCCAGCTAAAAGGCCTCACCAGAACTGTGAAGCCTTTGACTTGATCTGAGCCTGTCTTTCTTTGGAAAGAAGGATCTCGGACTTCAGGCAGGAACAGGGAGAAGGGATTTGATATTCTCTTCCTCTCCTATGCCACCTCAAAGATTTTCCCTTTAAGGAAAGTAGGCAGGATTGTGCCAAGGAGCCCCAGCTCTAAGGAGATAGAGACAAGAAGATGGTGAGTTCTAGGCAACCTGGATATAGAGGAGCCACAGAGTGATACATAAATAAATGTATAAATACACAAGTGAACATATAAAACTCATTGCCCTTGCACAGGCAGCTGGAGAAGTCCCTAGCTCTTTTTGGAACTCTCAGATCAAGCATCCTTAAGCAGGTGGAAGGAGACAAAGCACCATCACTGAGGCCCTTCTCAGAGTTTGGAGGCTCAGCCCAACATGGGCTCTCCACTCCTGATTCCCCATAGCACACTTCCTGTGGTCCCCATAGTGCCCAATGGCAGTAAGTGTGCAGGTAAAATCCCTGTTCTGATTTTTGCACTTGAAGTTTTCTAACACTATTTATCATGTGAATATACATATGAGAGAGAAAGAGAGTTTCTTCTAATGTCACATCTCCATATTTCCTCACCGGATGGCAGAATATTTGACTGGCGCGTTTTGGCATATATTTAACAACTTACATGTATATGGTCATGTGTGTTTTATCTGGGAACCCTAGTTTATAGAATAGGTTTAAAATTACTGAAATCATGGAATGATTGCAGTTTGAATTTCACTTCTTATGTAAGCTGGAAACCTCAACTAATTTTCAGTGAATGGGTCAGTCTTTTGTAGAATTATTACAAGGCCCTTAGTGGTCCACAATATCTTCTGCTCGTGGAGATTAAACAGAAATATTCCATCACACAGTTCAGCAAAAGGCAGATGGATCAACTTGTAGCAAATATTTGCAAAGTACTTCAGTGGAAATTAGGGTCAGTTCCTAGATTATATCAATCTTTTGGAAAATGGATGAGTAAAATGAGTTCTGGAAATATGTTGAGTTTTGAATTTTATTTTATCAAGCAAATGATCTCAGTGTTAATAATGAAAACATTTATGATGATTAAATGATATTTTAAAAAAATTTTATTAACATTTTCCATGATTATAAAATATATCCCATGGTAATTCCCTCCTCTCCCCCTGACAATTTCCCCCTTGAAATTCCATTCTCCACCATATCCCCTCCCCATCTCAATCATTCTACTTACATATATACAATACCAACCTATTAAGTACCCACCTCCCTTCCTTTCTCTTCCTTTTATATCTCCTTTTTAACTTACTGGCCTCTGCTACTAAGTATTTTCCTTCTTACACAGAAGCCCAATCATCTGCAGCTAGGATCCACATATGAGGGAGAACATGTGGTGCTTGGCTTTCTGGGCCTGTGTTACCTCACTTAGTATAATCTTTTCCAGATCTATCCATTTTTTCTGCAAATTTCATAACTTCATTTTTCTTTGCTGAGTAGAATTCCATTGTATAAATGTGCCACATCTTCATTATCCACTCATCAGTTGAGGGACATCTAGGCTGGTTCCATTTCCCAGCTATTACAAATTGAGCAGCAATAAACATGGTTGAGCACGTACTTCTAAGGAAATGAGATGATTCCTTCAGATATATGCCTAGGAGTGATATAGCTGGGTCATATGGTAGATTAACTTTTAGCTGTTTTAGGAACCTCCACACTGATTTCCACAATGGCTGGACCAGATTGCATTCCCACCAGCAGTGTAGAAGGGTCCTTTTTTGTCACATCCCCGCCAACATTTATGATCATTTGTTTTCATGATGGTGGCCAATCTGACAGGAGTGAGATGGAATCTCAATGTAGTTTTAATCTGCATTTCCCTGATGACTAGTGACGAAGAACACTTTTTTAGATGGTTATATGCCATTTGTATTTTTTCCTTTGAGAATGCTCTATTTAGCTCCATAGCCCATTAAATGATATTTTAAAGCTATATATATTTCCTTTATAATATTATTTCTATACATTATTAGTGATTAAAATGATATTTTGTGTAATAGTAAGTACAAAATCAAGAAAGTTATTATGGTTTTTCTTATGAGTGTACATGGAAGGTAATTTCAGTAACTCAGGTATGAAGATAATACTTTATGGTCTCTGTTACGATTTTGTTATCCACAGCAACAAAATTAAACAGAGCATCTCCACCTACTGCCCTCCTGGTGTTGTATGCAGTTTAGTACTGAAAATGTGTGTTATCTTTATTTTCTTTATGCACACAGTGAAAACAATGGGTGAGTAATAATTTTACAACAAAATTAACTTGCATTAACATGTATTTTGCTGCACCTTGAACACGTGCAAGATCATTACAGCATTGTTATACAGTGAGCATGTCCTCTGCCACTTCACTGAATTGCAATCTCGGGAAAAAACAAACAAACAAACAAAAAACAAACAAGCAAACAAAACAACAGATCATATATTCCAAATGTTAGAGAAATTCTTAGGTAATTTCTGAATGACCTCTTTAGATCATCTTTACATTGCACTGGATATATTTGGGGACATTTTCCTGGACCCTGCCATCCAGGGAGGCCTGGTGTAAAAATGATCTTTTTCAGGTCAGACTGTGGATTATGGATATATCCACTCTGGTTATTTTTTTTTTACGTGATTGAAAAATATTTTTAAACAATCATTTCATTTTATTTAAGAGAGAGAGAGAGGAGAGAGAGAGAAAGAGTGAGAATGAGCATGCTAGAACCTCTAGCTACTGCAAACGAACTCCAGGTGCATGCGCCAAGTGCATCTGGCTTATGTGGGTACTGGTGAATGAAACCTGGGCACTTAGGCTTTGTAGGAAAGTACGTTACCTATAAGCTATCTGTCCAGCCGTTCCTCTATGACTACTAGTAACTTTTATAGTTGGGCTATATTCCAAATTCCTTATCACTGTTTTACCATTTGAAACACACAAAGAGATGCCATGTGCCTGATATTGAGGAATATTTTCTTTCATCAGCAAAAATTTGTTTTTTTGGTATAATATTTCATCCCAAAAGTTGGGCATGGATCTGGAGTCACAGAGCCTTTCAGCTTATAAGAAGGCGGGGTGTGTGAGCATTTAGCCTCCTGTGATAATCACCACAGACGTGAACTCTTCGTTGTTAGACTAGCTTTAAAACAGTTATTAATTAGAAACTCTGTTGTATGGTCAAGACATGTGCTGGTCCCTTCCCTTTCTCCACACCACCATTCCACTGAATCCCTCCTCAGTGGGGATACTGGTATTCACCCAAGGGGATATGAGTAAGACTCTTAAATACAGTATGGCCAGTTACTGCACATGACTCCCACTTGGATCTCTATAAATTTCCTGCAAATGTTAAAAGTTGTGTTCAGATGAAACTTCCTTAGGTAGTGTGGAAAATTGTTTTAGCGGTATTTCAAATAATCACTGTACTTGACTGTGAAGAATATAAGCAGAACACTGAAGGACTAGGATTTATTCAAGCAGTTTTGTATATTATTAAGCCATGCATGTTCTAGTCATGTGACCTTGGAGTAGTCATTTATTTTGAGGCTTGCTTTAGCAGATGTAGTTGGTTATTATGAATATGGCCAAAGTCCTGTTTTGGTCTTAAGGGTTTTGAAAAGGATTTTTGTTTTTTAAAGCTATGTAGGGTACAATTAAAAAAAAAAAATCTGGGGCTGGAGAGATGGCTTAGCGGTTAAGCGCTTGCCTGTGAAGCCTAAGGACCCCGGTTCGAGGCTCGGTTCCCCAGGTCCCACGTTATCCAGATGCACAAGGGGGTGCACGCGTCTGGAGTTCGTTTGCAGAGGCTGGAAGCCCTGGCGCGCCCATTCTCTCTCTCTCCCTCTATCTGTCTTTCTCTCTGTGTCTGTCGCTCTCAAATAAATAAATAAAAAAAATTAAAGAAAAAATCTGGAATTGTGTAAAATGTGCTTTGTAGATAATGAACACTAGCTGCGGAGCTGTAGAACCTAGTATTTGTCTGGCCCCAGTGCAGCCACTTCCTCCAGAATTTCTATTTCCCCTTCTGAATTGTGGGCAATATTTTCTTCCTCCTGTTGTGATAATTAATGAAAGCCTGTATCAACTTGTAAACCGGAAGGGGGTGGACACAAGAGGTGCCTCAGGACGCAGAAGCAGAATACTGAGCAATAATAATTTGCACTGAATGTAAAAACCCCAAACCTATCACTTTCCTGCCTGGAATAAAAGCATTCTTTGTTTATTCTCTTGAAGTCGCCCTTTTCTGTCAGCACCAAAACAGTGTACAATAATGCAGGCTTCTCAGTTAATATTTTAAGTAATGTATCTATTACAGTGGCTTCGTGTGTGTTCCTCACAGTTTTGGCCCAGTTTTCCCAGGGAGTCTCCTACCTCCACGCTTGCTCACAGCGCCCTCTCTGGTGACTCAGAGGAGTCTCTGGAAGTCTGCAGAGGGCGCATGCTGGAGTCCTGGGCGCTGGCTGATGACCAGGGCCCCTTCACAGGGAGTCCCTTTCAACCAGCCCAAGCCCTGGCCCAGGCCCACCTGGCGCTCTGGGCAGCCTCCAGGGCCTATAAGCCAGGGCCAGTAGCAAGAGCAAATCTCACTGGCTGCTTCCCCTGTCAGCTCCCGAGGTTTCTGCGAAGCCTTAATAAACTGTAGAAACCAAATCTTACAGAACTGGGGAAAACACAGAAAGGCGTGCCCTCCCTCATAACTTGATGGACTATTTATCTTCAGAATTCTGTGATCAGAAGGGAAGACTGGGGAAGTCCACATTCAGGAAGCAGAAAGAACCCTGACAATGACCACAGGTCAGCCAAGTTTGCTGTGACCTGCTTGTCAGCCACTCTCTCTTCGCTGACACCCTTGTTGTACATGTATTTTAAACCCAGTAAAGATTCTAGTAAAAAATAATATGATCTGTAGTCTGAAGTTCTTTTATAGAACTTACTTGGGATGCATATAATAATCTGAAAATCACTAATGTGTACAGATAGATAGAGGTAGAGATACAGATGCAGATAGAATAGATAGATAGATAGATAGATAGATAGATGGATGGATGGATGGATGGATGGATGGAAAGATAGATAGATCGATAGGAGATAGATATTTAAATTCTGGCCCTTATCTTTAAGAAAATAAGATGTAGTTGTTTACTTATTTTTTTGATGTCTGTGTGCACACATATGTTTGCATTTGTGGTATAAATATGCATATGCTGCACATGTATACAAACACCAGAAGACACCAGTGACCTCCTGAATCATTTTTCTACCTTATTTCTTGGACATAGGGTTCTCACTGAACTCAAAGCTCCTGCTATTGAGACTGGCTGACAAGTGAGACCCAGAAACCTGCCTGACTCTGCTGCTGTCCATACTGAGGTTACACACACACATGGCCACAGCTGTCTTTTTTGTGGGTGCCAGGGATTGATCTCAGATCCTCATGCTTGCACAGCCATCTCCTCAAACCTGTTCTGTTAAGTTCATAAAAACACAGAGGGTGTAGAGCTCCCCTTTATCCTCTTTCCTTTTGTAGCCATGGCCTCCTGTCTCCTCAGCCTTTCCCAATGTCAACATCCCCAGAGAAGTATTCTTGAATACCCTTGTCCCCTAAGACATATAGTTTGCTTTGGGATTCATTGTGATATGAGATGGGACATTCTGTGGCATTCACATAAGGGACTGTGACACACGTCCCCATTATAGTATACTCAGAATGCTTTTGCTTGTCTAATGGTGCACAGGCTGCCTGTGCATCCTCCCTACCCCAGCCCTGTTCTAAAGTAGATTAAAAAAATAAATAAATAAAGTACCAAAATTTCAACTTAATGGTTGCTTGTTTTCCTCATAGACTGCTTCTGTCTCCTGGGGAAGGCAGGGCCTCTGGAAGCATTCTTTCCCATTCGTGGGTTTGTTAACAGACCCTTACTCTGTGTAACTTCCTAACCCCTCTACCAAGAGCAGCTCCAGCTCCAGGTCCAGCTTCAGCTCCAGCAGTCTAATTAACAGGGAATTACTTGTGTTATTTTGGTATACTGATTATAGGCAAACCCCGAGGAAAGTCCATTGGTATCCCAAGAGATTTCTGTGTTAAAAATGTATAGGGTACCTTGTTCTTTTCTTTCTTTCTTTTCTTTTTTTCTCCCTCGGCTAATTCTCCTCCTCCATGAACTCCAGATAAGCAGCAGGCTTGAGTCAGATTTCATTACTATCACGCACTCCTCATGGTCATCTTTTAATATTTGAAAGGATCATTTGTTAACTGGAAATGGTCAATTTTTTTCCTTTGGCTTTTGAAATATAATTTTCAATTTTTAATTTGATTCATTTAGATGAAATCATTAATCAGGGTTGAAACTGAGTTAATTTTCTGGAAAATAAATGAGGTTGTTAGAGTGAACATTATTAAGTGGGCTCTTTGTAAGAATGGGATAATAGCTGGAAATATGGAAGACTTAGAGAACTGTAACACTGGGGCAAAAGTCGAGAGGATTTTATTTCCTTATTAAGTGAAATAATTTATTTTAAAAATTAGATTGGAGGATTTTCAGCATTAAGCATTAAAAACACCCCATTAATTATATTGGAAATGGTAAATAGTAAAGACTCAAGATATTCTAAGGAAAGTACACAAATAGTTCTCTTTCCTTTCTCTTTCTCTGATACACTTTCACTATCTCTCCCTCCCCGTGCCTTCCCCTCTTTCTTTCTTTTATGTCTTCCTTTCTTCCCTTTTATACTAATCCTCCTCCCTCCCCGTGCCTTCCCCTCTTTCTTTCTTTTATGTCTTCCTTTCTTCCTTTTTATACTAATCCTCCTCACATTCTTTCTGGTGGGGCTGTTGGGGATCCAGTGAAAGGCAGTACACATGGCATGCTAGGTAAATGCCTTACCACCACCGAGTGACACCGCCAGCCTGCAGTTTTCTTTCTAATTCTGAAATGTTAAGACACATAATTTCTGATGTGGCTTTTCCTTTTTAAAAACATCTTATAAACCAATTGGACTAAAAACTAAATCTTATGTTTTTTGAAGTTACTTAATTAACTAATTAATTAATTAATTAATTTAGAGATAGAATCTCGCTTTATCCCAGGCTGACCTGGAATTCACTCTATTGCCTGAGGCTGGTCTTGAACTCAAGATAATCCTCCAATTTTAGCTTTCTAAAGTACTAGAATTATAGATATGAACCAGGCATTTATTTCTCTTTAAAAGTTATCAAAACTTACCCTTGTGGTTTTAGAAAACAAAAGATATTCTGGTGAGTATCTGAACTTGTACTTTTAGTTCCCCACTACTTCCTCACTCATGTTTTACACCTCATTTTCTTCTATACTCACCATTTTATTCTAACTCTTACACTCATTTGTCACTATTTTTTTTTTAATTTTGACTATTGCATTTAGATATGTCCACATTATATTATCCCTTAATTAGTTTTAATGCTTTGGGTATCAGGCCTATGAATTCATTATATTGTGTACTCTATTCTCTGTGCATAGTTGGAATTCAGTTAATTCTTTCTGATTAATCCAGGTACAAAAATGTGGGAAAATGATGGAACTTTTCCTGTAGCTTGGAAGACCATATCAGTCCTGTTTCCCGTGCTAATCTATATCAGATCTGAGCCACTATGGAGCAAAGAATGTCTCACCAACTTTCTTGTCAGACACAGCATGAATTTAAGATGAAAAAATGCCCTTCCCACAAAAACTTGGGCTGGAAAGATTGCTTAGTGGTTAAAACACTTGCGTAGAAATCCAAAGGATCCAGGTTCAATTCTCCTGGACCCATGTGAGCCAGATACACAAGGTAGAACATGCATCTGAAGCTCACTTGCAGCAACTGAAGGCCCTGGTATGCCCATTCTCTCTCTCTCTCGTTCAAATAAATAAAACTTTAAAAATTAAAAATTTAAATTAAAAAATTAATTATTAAAAATTAAAAAATAGGGCTAGAGAGATGGCTTAGCGGTTAAGTGCTTACTTGTGAAGCCTAAGGACCTTGGTTCAAGGACCCATGTTAGCCAGATGCACAAGGGGGCACACACATCTGGAGTTTTTTGCAGTGGCTGGAGGCCCTGGTGCACCCATTCTCTCTGTCACTCTCTCTCTGCCTGTTTCTCTCTCTGTTGCTATTAAATAAATAAATATATATAAAACAAATTTAAAAAAAAACTTAAAAATTAAATAAAAAGCTCTGAGATTTCAGCAGACATGGTGCTACATCAGGTTGCAGTTTTAGGAAGAATTTCAGTACACTGGAGAATTCACTATCTTGTGGCATTTTTATATAATCAACTTTTTCTAGATTTGTACTTTAGTGTTATATGTAAAAATGTATCCAGTCATGCAGCTGAGGAGAACTTTGTATGCGTGTATGTGCGTGTGTGTGTGTGTGTTCACAGGTGTGATTGTTCATGTATGCATGCATGTATGTGGGAGGCAGAGGGCAGCCTCAGGTGCTGCTGCTCTCTGGTGCCATCTGGTTTTCTGAAGCAGAGTCTCTCACTGGCCAATGATAGACTAGCTAACCAGCAAGACCCGGGGATCCACATGTCCTGCCTCCCCAGCCCTGGCATTACAGGTATGACCATCTCACACCCACCATTGTTTCCTGAGCTCTAAGGATTGATCTAAGGTCCTCGTACTTACAGAGCAAAGGCTTGACTAACTGAACTGTATCCTCAGCTCTTGATGAGACTTTCACTGGCATTTTCTTCAGTGGCATTTTATGTATTGGTATGAGAAGCATGATCAGTTTGGCCCCCATGTTCCAGGATAAAGTACCTAAGGCTTCCTTGCAAGCATAATTCATAACATGGGTTTTTCCAGTTGCAATTTTTTATTCTGCTCCTATAAAACATATAACTGAAGTATTACATTGAAATGGTAGCTTTTAGGTGTTGGAAGATGGCTCAGTGGGTAAAAGTGCTTATTATGCAAGCTGAGACCAGAGTTCAGGACTCCAGAACTCACATTGAGCCAGGTCCAGTGGCTCACACATCTGCAATCTTGAGAAATGGAAACCGGAGACTCCTGAAGCTCACAGGCCAGCTATGCTGTCACTTGTAGCAGCAAGCAACAAGAGAGACCCTCTCTGAAACTCAATGAGAACTGTCATCCTGAGGTTGTCCTGTGACCTGCACATGTCCATCTGTGCGCACATGCACACACACAAGCACACACCCCAAAAAGGAGAAGGAACACTGACTCTTAGAAGTCAACATAGTATCCTTTGCCTTTGGCTTTAGTGAGTCAACATGTGATGTGTTTGTAGCAATGTCTGATTCACAGTCCACATCTTCTCAAAGTTAAATGTTATTACATGCATAATATATACATGTAAGGGTAGTGTGTGTGAAGATGGAAGTTCATATGAATGTCTCTCCACACTGTCACTTGACTGAAGTTCTTTCTATGACACAAACCTGATGTAGTCTACTTACTAACTCTACCTTTTAACTTGTTGATGTCTCTTCAAGCATTCTGAGCAAAAGCTTCCAGTTTCTTCTTTGGTTTGTTAGGATCTGTAGGACTAGGTCCCTTTGTACATTTCAAGACTATAGCTTGTCAATTCACAATAGTTGCATCCCTGATTCAACACTGTCCAGTATATATTTCTAGAGCAATAAAAATATTCCAGAGCTATACAGAGCCTTATGGTAGCTACTAGCCCTCTATGACTAAAGGACATCTGAAATACAGCCAGTGTCACCAAGAAAGATCATTCATAAATTTATTTTATTTTAACCTATTAGCATTATTATAAATGATGAACAGCACAGTTTCAGTTTTTCCTGTTTCTTTTGCTTCTTTGTCACAATTATTGTCTATGACCAAAATTCCCTGTAACTCATTTTATTTATTTATTTATTTATTTATTTATTTATTTATTTATTTATTTATTTAACAGAGAAAGAGGGAGAGAAAGAGAGAGAGAGAGAGGGAGAGAGTGAGAGAAAGAGAAAGAGAATGGGTGTGCCAGGGCCTCCAACCACTGCAAATGAACTCCAAATGCATGGGCCCCCTTGTGCATCTGGCTAACATGGGTTCTAGGGTATCAAACTAGGGTCCTTTTGCTTTGCAGGCAAACACCTTAATGGCTAAGTCATCCCTCCTGCCCCCTGTAACTCATGTCTATGAGCACCAGCCTCAAAGCTTTATACCTTGATGCCCAAGTACCTTGATACCCCAGAAAGAGTCATATTTCCTACCTTATGCTTGTTGAAGATCTGGTGTGTGCCTTTATGAAAAAGCAAGCATTATAGAGATGCAATTGTGTATCTGTGGACCTGCCTGGCCACTGGTCCTGAGTAAAACTCTGGCATCTCCCTGTGCTTATGACAAAAACAAACATAACAAGCACTTCGTATGTATTTTAGTAAATCAAATGAATATAGGGAGGTCAAAAAATAAAAGTAGTTCCTGTCAGATGGAATAGATAGCTACATAAGTGGTTCATTTATGACTGTTTTTATTGTCATTACTATTTCCTATGTGTTTATGCATTTCATTTCCATAGAGATGGAGCTTAGATCTCTACCAATGAAATATATCTCTAGACCATAATAATATTATTATTATTAAATCATTATTATTTATTAGTGTTAAACATTGTAGAAATAAAACAAGAAACTCTAGCTGGTCGGCAGCTATTATCTCTGTTTGCAAATACAGTAGATATCCATGCTGCCCCCAAATATCAACCAAAGCCCATCCTTCATTTGTTAACTTGTCCCCTCCAGTGTTTGCAATCAGTTTAACACTAGGAACTGTACAGTGTTGGTCCTTAGGATGCCATGGCCAGATTTGATTTGGCTCAAGTCACATTGTAGACAGATGCAAACATATGTCACTGATTGCAAAAAAATTAAATTTAGTGACTGTTTGGATGAGGAAGCCCAAGCTGCCGTTCACTTACCTCGGATTTGCCCACTTTGTGATGGCTTGGCCATCTGTCCCAGACACTGTACCTTCATTCAGCTTCCCTATACTTGGAGCATGGAACATTGATGTTGGCTAGTAGTGTTGGCCCAAAAGAGTGCAAATGTTTCATGTTCACAAGCAGGAATGGTTTAGAGATAGCAGACTCCTTCTACTCACAGGAATTCAGGCATTGTAAAGTCAACGTGAGGCGAGTAGAATAATCTAAATGCTAATGTTTACCTCCTCCTTCCAGCGGAGGCTCCTGGGGAAGTTCCATCACTGTCTAACACCCTGTGCCGACTTTGAAGACAGAGCTCAGCTCCCTCCATCTGGGAATCTAGGCCCTGGCTCGTTTTGTTTTGGCGCACTGAAAATAAAGTGTTCACATAAGCTCATTTACAGAGAGTAGCGTTGGCAGTCTTATCAGGAGAAGAGAAAAGCGCCCTGAAGATGAAAGCTCATGTGGTGACAGAAGTCTCTATTACTGTGGGCAGTAATGGAATGCAGAGCACACAGGGTAAAGTGACGGCTACCTGGACCATTTAGGGAAAACTAGAGCCCTAATCCTGTTTTATGCTGTTCCACATCTGACTTTCTCCCTGAGCCGGTTGACCCCAAGGATGGGGCTCGTCCCATTTGGAAGCAATCTGAAAGGCATGTGATTTTCTCGAGAGGAGATGGAACTGCAGGTAATCCCCATTGCTGCTGGAACTGGCTTTGGGGCAGCATGAATCAAAATCATGCATGGGAAACCTGACAGGTTTTCCTCACACACTCCAAGCAACAACCAACTTGTTGCTGGTTTTGATTGCTAAAGTGCTACCATTTTTCTACCCAAAACAGGCAGAGAAAAGAAGTGGTATTGATGGTTTGTGTAATTGTTTTCAAAATCCAGCATTGCAGAGAATGAAATTGCCACTTGATCCCCAGGGCTTTGAGGCCATTTTAAGCATAAATTCAGCATTCAAAAAACTGAAAGTTGAAAGGAAACGGCCAGGAATGCCCTTAGCCTTTTCATGGAGTTTTACTTGAATAGACAGCTCATTAGGCACTCTCAACATTTATTTGTCTCCAGACCTGGGGAGAGGGTGATGAAAACAACAGAAATGAAACTGCCTTGCTCCCTTTCTGAGAGACTGGCATGTTATGCTTGCGACACTTGATACTAACAGTTTATTTTTTAATTATTTGAAATATAATTATATGAAGTAATTTGAACAAGGTTTTTATATTGTTCATGCTTCCCCATGAATTTACACAACATATGTTAAGTGCAAAGTACAGGCATCCAATTAGGCTTAATGTTGCTGTAACCGAGGACGGATTCTGTACAGAGCTTCCCAGGCCTGTAGTTCTTGGTCTTGCTGTAGTGTTGTACAGAGCTGTCTTTGCCTGCAGTTCATGCCCCTGTCATGGTGTTGTACAGAGCCTCTCACTGCTATAGTTCATAGTCCTCTTATGCTGCTTATAGAACTCCCATGTCTGCCGTCACGTGGTCCTGCGGCAGTACTGCACAGTGCTTCTCATGCCTGTAGTCCGTGATCCTATTGCAGCGTGGTATAGAGCTTCCCATGCCTGTAATCTCATGGACATATGTTGAGCTAACCTGTGCTACGAGCTAACCTGTGCTACTCAAATGTGAAGAGTTGAGTTCTGTGAGACTCACAGTTTGAAACATCACATAAACCTCCCCGTAACCATGTCAACCTTGAGGAAAACAAGGCACATCTCTATTGGGCAATATTCTGTAGAATTTCTACCTTGTGCTTGGTTGGATTCTTATTCACTTTTTGCAAGCATATGTTTCAAATATTTGCCTAGAAAACTTTTCTTCCTCATTTTGGGTATAGACTGTTACTCGAACCCAAGTCCCATTAGAGCTATCCCTGGGGATTTCAGAGAAACGCCACCCCAACCCATGCTACAACCCCTGCAAGACGGGTCCAGTGGAGGACTGTTGCGACATGACAGATGAGAGAAATGTTCCAGGCCTCAAGGTATCGTTCTTGCCACACTACTGACTTCCAGAGTTCTTCCAGTAATTTTGCTCCATTGTCTGTGCTGTGGACCTGTGAAGGCCAGAGGCCAATCATGTTGACTGCATGTTTGTGGTGGGCCAGGTGCAGTGCCTTGCGTGGCCCCTCCCCATCACTCTATAGGAAGAAGATGCTCAGCAGTGTAGGTGAACCAGCAGAAGCCATACCTGAGAGAGTAGGAGAGTTTGATTAGTCTAACCAGTCTTGTTTTCTGCTTCACCTGACTGTGAATTTACCTTATTATGAACTTGAACCATTCCCATTTTCGACTTTACTTTACCTTACTGTGAACTGATCTTAGGCTTCATTAGCTGGTTCTGGGGTGCCAAACCCTTATGCACAGTTTGGGTTTGAGGTAGAAAACCACTTTTGAACATGACAGTAGGCTAAAACTCTTCCCTATACTAGAGCCTTGGCTACCAAATAGGGCTGATGAGACCATTTAGGAAATAACTGTTTCAATATTTTGCAACTTGAAATAGCATTTAATAAGCATCCATAATATTATTATCCTTAACATTCATTTATTTCCAGAAAAGGTGGGATTTGCAAAGGCTATAGTGCTAAGGAAAAGAAAGTATACTTGAGGTAGTCATGTTAATTACTACTATGAACTAAAACCACAGTGTTATGATATTGTTCTGAGACACCTTTTCTCCTTTGTTATCATGTGTCTGAGATAGCTAAATGGAAGATAGATAGATAGGGACATAGAGCAGTAGATAGAGTAGATTTATTTATTTATTTATTTTTGGCCTTTTGTGGTAGGTTCTTGCTTGGCTCAGGATGACCTGGGATTCACTATGGAGTCTCAGGGTGGCCTTGAACTCATGGCGATCCTCCTACCTCTGCCTTCCAAGTGCTCTGATTAAAGGCGTGTGCCACCATGCCCAGCTAGATTGATTTTTATCCCCATTTTATCAGCAGGGAAACTAAGGTCCACAGAATTGAAGGAAGGGCAACCCAGTCATGCTTACTGACTTCTTTATACAAGTTTGAAAGGTTTTCCTTGATGTTTCAGAATTTATATCTCTAGTAAGATCAGTCTGTATGAGTGGAATGTGTCTTGAAATTACTCACTTGAAAGGTATTTAAACTTACTCAGAGTTTCTTTGACTTCATATCTACCAACTCCATGAAATTACTTCAAACTTTAGATAACTCTCTAAACTTCACAAAAGTGTACAAAGTGGTAAACTTGTAATTAGTTGTATTTTTGGAGGAATAATTAGAATGCAGTTAGGTACAATTAGCCATTATCAGAATCCAATCATCTAAATTGTGGTTAGTTGGCCTGGTTGTTGTAGATGTCCCACGTTAAAAAAATGGGATTGGGTATGTATGGACACTGCAAAGTCAGGTTTAGAATTGTCTTTCTAATGCCCTTAAAACAATGAGCCTATATTTCTATTTAATTAAAACAATAAAGTTGTGCTTCAAATACATAGAATTTACCACCACTTATAATTGATTTTGTTCATTTTCTTTTCTGTTCTTTTCACTTCTAAAAAGAAATCACAACTAACAATAAAAGACTGTCCATTTTAGTTAAAAAGAAAAGGAACAATGAAAAAGAAGACAGATCACTACACTGCATGCATTGATGGAGACGACACAGTGACTGATATTCACTCACGCTGAGCAACAGGGACAATGCCAGCTTATGTTGGTGCAGTGCTTTGTTTAATCGACTCCCTCTTTGTAAAGCTGAGATGGTGACAGTCCCTGTAAGGGAAGCAGCCATGCAGTACTAATGTTAGGGCCAGTGCATTGTAACCCCGAAGTCCTGTCAAGGCATGTGTGTTCTTTCCTCATTGGATGTGGGAGATGCCTTCCTACTATCACAGTGTGGGGGTGAGGCTCACGTGAGCTAACTGGGTAAAGTAACCTCAGAACCTGGAAAATTGCACATGGATTTTCTTCAGATCGACAACCTCTTAGAGATTTCCCAAGACAAAAGCACTGATCCAAAACTGCAGCTCCTCCAGGGTCCTTAATGTTATTCAAAGTAGGGCTGAGAAGGTGGTAAGTGGTTAAAAGAGCTAGCTCTGCAAGCTTACTAAACAGAGTTCAGATGCCCATCACCCAAAGCCAAGCACAAAGTGGTCCACACATCTGTGATCCCAACTCTCCTATAGAAATGGGGGGTGGAGTTAGGAGTATGTGGCAGCTAGTCTGGCCGTCCCAGCAGCAAATAAGCGAGGTCCTGTCTCAAACAAGGTGGAAGGATACACCAACTCTGAGCCTCTTCTCTAACCTCCACACGTGCACAGTGGTATACATGCACCCAAACTCGCACATGCACATACGTACACACAAATACTTTTTATTTTTTTATAAATAATTTTATTTATTTATTTATTTGAGAGCGACAGACACAGAGAGAAAGACAGATAGAGGGAGAGAGAGAGAGAATGGGCGCGCCAGGGCTTCCAGCCTCTGCAAACGAACTCCAGACGCGTGCGCCCCCTTGTGCATCCGGCTAACGTGGGACCTGGGGAACCGAGCCTCGAACCGGGGTCCTTAGGCTTCACAGGCAAGCGCTTAACCGCTAAGCCATCTCTCCAGCCCCACAAATACTTTTTAAAAAGACTTTCAATAGGTGACCATGGGAGCCCATTCCTTTATTCTCAGTAATCAAGAGGAAGAGGTGGGACCCCTGTGAGTCTGAGAGTAGCCTGGGGTTACAGAGTGAATGCCAGGTTAGCTTGCCCAAGCTAGAATAATACCCCAAACTAACAAACGAAAAAAGATTTTTAAGAAAATAAAGAAGGTATAGGCTGAGGTCGTGGGGCACGGGGAATCAAGACCCACTGAAGAGCAGGTAAATTGCTTGGCAGAACTGCTTTCCAGTAAGTCTAACTTTTTGGAACTTGGGGGAAGGAGAATCATGCAAGTGGGGAGTCAAAAGACAGAAGAAAACCAATCAAAAAAAAAAAAAAGAAAGAAAGAAAGAAAAGAAAGTAATGGCAAAAACATTCAAAGGTTTACTGAAGCATTAACACTAACCCCCACAAAGTGGGAGTCCCCACTTCAGTCTGCATCCTTGTATGACCTCTGTGACGCGGCCTTCAAGACTGCAGTTATTTCGCTGAGTGTCCTTCAGGTCGGGCTTTGATGATACCTCTTCATTAGATTCAGATGGTGGTTCCTTGGCACAACTAGCACTTAAGTGATGCAGTGATGCTGTGCTGTATGAGGTAGCACTCAACTGCAGATGACTTGCTCACTGATTTGGATTATCTACCAGGCATCTCCACGACAAAGTGGTTCTTCTCCCTTTTGAGAATAATACATAAAGCCATGGTGTGTTAATTTGAAACAACACCGTTCTTCTACTCCCCATTAATTTACTCCTGTGTTTATTGATTACAGTGGCCTTTGTGTGTTCCTACTGCATTCAGCGAGTTGCAATCCATTGCAATTTTCATTCATTTTGATGCTCAAACTGTTCAAGTTTTACCACCTGTAAGCCCCTTCCAGCTGGTTCCTTTTATATTGTTGAGACATCTCTGCCTTCCTTGTTTTACTTTCTTGTTTTTGGTACAAAACGACATGAGCTGAGTTTATTTTATTTGTTTTAGGCTCTAGTATTGCATTCAGGCACCTCCCCCAGCAACTTTAGTTCTTTGTGATGTAAACTAGCATTATGAAGCCAAGATCCAGAAAATATTGCTGTTGGGTTTCTTCATTCTACAGGGTTTTCCAACAGCACAACCGATTCTCTGCTTGTCTGCATACCAATGAGGTGTTCAATAATTCATTCAGTTACAACATCATTAGTCTGGGATTAGCCTCCAGTCCTGCAAGTTCAGGGCTCACTCCCACAACACTAGCACGAAGACCACAGAGTCTCCAGGTCCTGTCTGGGGGTACCACTCTCCCAGCATCTCCCTGTGTTCCCTAGCCCAGATGCTCTGCAAACCTTTTTGCAAAAGAAGCATTGTGGATGCTTCCTTACATGGACATGACTGAGTATATCACTAGCCATTAATATTAACTTATCTGTATCCCCTGCATCTGCTTTGGGCATTTGGATGAGAAGGGCTAGAAGTTCCAAGTTTCTAACCAAGGCTTGAAATTTCTGGTGGAGAGCTGCAATGCTCAGGACACACCAAAACACACCACTCTAGGACAGAAGTTCCATATACTTTCCTCTTGTAGGAAATTTAAGAAGCTCCATACCATGAGCCAGGAACAAAGACCAAGTGTCTTTCTCTGATGCCAGAGCTATTGTTTGACAGTCTATGTAAAAGAGATCCCACATAATCATAGAACCATCATTGCGCAGCAGTGAAGCACACACTCTGAATGAAAGGTCTTGTGCCACTGTCAGGCTGAGGAGACAGTAGAAAGAACGCATATTACCATCTCACCCTTTGATCACTGAATTTGAATCTATTGAGACATTGTCCTATGACTAGCATTCTCTTGTTGAAAACAGGAGGAGTTCATAGTTCTTATGACTTGCATATTCTGTAATGATGAGCCAGGTGTATATGCATATGGATATTTTAACTTAAAATCATCCTCAATTATTAAATGTTGTTTATTTTCATCATGAGGCTAATTTTACTGCCCTCTGCCTTCATTTTTCTTGCTAAATTCTATATCTGAATCTGTAGCTCAGAAAAGATTATATACATATAATTTTGCCATATATATATATATATATACTTTGCCATATATATATATATATATACTTTCTTTGTATGCGAAACAGTTTTACAGTGCACAAACTTTCAGTATGCTTGTCTTCCATAACTATAACTATCTTATTAATTCTTTTGGGAATTTAATACTAACTAGCACAAAATATCCAAACTATCAAAGGGCCATCACCCAAGTCATAGAACTGTTAGTAACATAAACCTATGTGCTTTTTTTCCCTAGAAAATACTGGACTATAAACATTATCTATACTTTATTCCACTGTTTTTTTCCATAAGTATGTTAAAGTAAATACAAAATGCATTATAATGCAAACACTTTAAGATTACCTTTAAGTATGCACACACAGACAGAAAGGAGTAGGATATGATGTAAGCACTTCCTGTTGAAATTATTTATTATATATCAGACACACTATTAATAGTTATTATTTTGGATAGAAGTTCTGTGAGCTATCCCAGTGCTGAATTCTGTATTACTAGCTATTTAGTAGGAAGAAGCAGGCAAACTACAAGGTTAAAGTGATCCTGGGCTGCACAGTGAATTTAAGATTAATGGGGATAACTTCATGAAACTCTACCTCAATGTAAAAAATAGAGAGAAGTCCCGGGAATATAGCTCCGTGTAGACGACTTGCCGAGTGTGCAGGCTGTCCTGAGTTCAATCTCTAGTACAGCCAAAATTAGTGATATTAAATCTATTTTCATCAAATTTGATTGAAAGAAGTCACCTTTAAAGAATACGTGTTCTTGGGCTGGAGGGATGGCTTAGCAGTTGAGGCATTTGTTTGCAAAGCCAAAGGACCCAAGTTTGATTCCCCAAAACCCCCATTATCCAGATGCACAGGGGGCACAAGTGTTTGAAGTTCATTTGCAGTGGTTGGAGGCCCTGGTGCACCCATTCTTTCTCTCTCTCTCTCTTTCTCTCTCTCTCTTTCTCTTTTTCTCTCTCTCCCCCTCCCTCTTTCTCTCCAATATACATAAAATAATATATTTTTAAAAATACATGCCCTCTTTGATGGCATAAAGACCTGACCAGAAGTGCTTTATGGGAGGCAGGGGATTATTCTAGGCTACCAGATTCCAGGGAAGCTCCATCGTGGATGAAGGATCTGGCTCACTCCAAGATGCATCTACAGCAGAAAACAAAAACCAGCAGCAGCCAGCAGCAACAACCAGAGCTCAGATTGACTATGCACCTTGTAGGGCTGCACTGAAGCTCAGTCCCCAGTGGCACACCTCTTCCAGGAGGGTTCTGCTTGCTGCAGACCAAGTAGGAAACATAATCAAGAATACCTCAGGCTATAAGGTATAGTTACTTGCATTCTGATCACCACAAGGATATTCAATTTTGTTATCCCTCTTGGTCATATTTCCATCTTTTCTTTATATCACTGTTTGTGTGCAGTTTAATTTTTCAGCTTTTATGGCTTAGCCCATATGAATTTCCCTGCTTACTGGCTACTCCATTCTTTCAATGAGCACCAATTTTTCTGCTTTAACTTTTTAAAATCATTTAAAATTTTCTTATCAAACTTCACTTGTTATTCCCTCTCTATGTTTGTGAACAGTTTTCAAGACTGGATCTAACCCTTCCACTCTACTGCAAAACAAATCCATGTTTGTATGGTCAAGGATCTGGGCTAGAGGCTGAGGTTAAAAGCCCACCCTGTTACCTGACCTTTGGTAGTTAGTTCTCTGCCATTTTTCTTGGGCTTCACAAAGTCATCTCAGAATCAACAGGCATGAAACCATATTTCCTATGTTCCCTTAGAAACCGATTCTCCAATCCAGTCCATCGAATTTTTTCTAGAACACTGTTTTGCTTTCCTTTAGAGTATCATTTTTGACATTTCCTCCGACTGTCAGATTCTCCCTTCTCCCATCTTGAGTCTCGAGTTCAATGGCAGGTTTAGTGCCATGTGCAGGGAAACCTTGCACTTTGATCCTGCCATCTTCAATGTCTTCAGAACAGCAGGATGAAGCAGAGCTCTAATGTGCATGGGGAGTCAGCGGACAGGTCATCGACTTTCTTTTTCTTTTTTATTTACTTACTTTTCTGTTCTTCATACTTAAACATTTAGATAATGCAGATATTTTCTATATATAAATATAAGGAAGACTTGGGATTAGAAAATGAAGTACAGGGCACTGATCATAATTTGCCTAACTTCTCTGAATCTATAATCCTTAGGAAGTAATCCCATACTGATGGCACTGAGGTTCAAACTTGGGATGTGATGGTCTGAGTAAATGTGATTTTGGACCACCAACAAGGACTTAAATGTTATAACTGATTGTATTCAAAATGTGAAATAGAGACCATTGATGTTTTTGAGGTTTCAGGAGCAGAGACATTGTGATTATTTATTTATTATTTGATTATTTCTGAACCTGACAATGCCACTGCTAATTCACAATAATAAATGTATTAATCAAAATCATGAAGACTGCCTAGTAGAAACTCATTAAAGTAGTATTTCCACGTTTCCAAGTTATGACTGTCAAGAGTTTATGGAGGAAGCAGAGCACGAGGATGAGAGCTGTGAGAATAACATAATTTGCAAACTTGCTCAACTCCAATAGTACCAGTTTCCTCTGCTAAAATCTCTAGTAAACAATGGATGCCTATCAGAACCATTAGATTGAAAAGAGAGGTGAATTCACAAGTGTAATACACACACTCATTGATGTTGATTCACAGAATTGATTGTTAGCCAGTGGGAAAATAGGTTACCTAATATATTATACCCACAAAGACACAAAGGTGTGCACAAGTCTATGATATCTTTCATATTTATACTGCTATTGCTAAATACAATAAGATCTTACTCAAGTCCAAGCTCATTGAGCCTCAGAAAACATACAGTGAACAATTAGGAAGAATGGCTCGATGTAGCCTGTGTAAGTGAGAAGTCATACTTAGGAGATGGACAGCCCTCAGCACTCACATATTGCTCACAAGAGCTCTCATTTCCATGCATTATGTCCATATCAAGTACTGTGTTTAGCCCGCAGGCTATTCTGCTTTAAAAAGCTTTGTTACCAAGGGGGAACTAGACATGCTTCTTGCTCCTTAATGGTTTTCTTACAGTCCTTTCCTTTTGTTTCTTTCCAGTTTTATTTTACAATGTGAGTTTTATTTTGAAACTACAAAGCATGAATGCCTTTAGAAAAGGGGGAAGGGAGGCAGGCATTCTCTTGCAACAACAATTATTGTCCTTATTTTTTTATTTATTCATTTTTTGGGTTAATTTAGTCTGGCTAAAATTACATACATATTCATGTTTCTTAATAAGAACAGAGCTTTCCTCTTTGTTATTTTCCATAAATTCATCCTCATAAGCAATTTGATAGACATCTGGTTTAACTGTTAGAATGAAAGTTCACAATGCATCCATGAATGCAGGATTTCAGATCTATAATTCATTAACTCTTTCCCCAAAGGTGCAAATACTTCTTTATCAGATTACAGTAAAATTGCTCCTGCTTCCTTTTTAGCATTCAAAGTGGGGCAATATTGTTATCAAAGTATACATTGTCTACGTACAGCTGGAGGCACTAGACTTTTAGAATGTAATTCCACTTGGCTCCAAAGCATTGCTGTGAAACAGCATCATAAAGCAAGTTGTAATTTCTTAAAATATTATGTTTTTCAGAATGTCTTGGAATATATGTCTATTTTACATAAAATGTAGTTATTTTATTTCTCTATAGTAGTCTATCATGGATATATGTGAAACTTATACTGCTCAATTTATACTGAAGTATCAGGAATATGGTATTACTTATTAAACTCTCATTTATCATACAGGTAGTGGTTTGACAGAAGATGTGGAAGTTGTAAGCATGACAAATTGACATTTTAAATATTATGACGGTGCTAATCGAAGCAGTCTTTGAAAGCCCAAATGTGACTCAGGCTATCAGCTTGTCTAAGAAGTTGACATAGATCTATGGTGTTACTTAATATTTGAATGATTATAATAAAGTGTAGTTCTGAAATAGTTATCATTTTTATCTGGACTTTTTATTGCTTTATTGTGCTTTAAGCTTAAGTAAGAAAAAATATTAACTATTTTTTATTATTTTTAAGATGCAGTTATTTAATCAATGGTTAACATTTCTTCAGAATATTTGTAAATGTTTACAGTGGTTTTAGTTCATGTTATTTGTTTTGTTTTGTTTTAGAATTCTTGGAAGCCTAAAATAAATTTATTTTAGTAAGAAAACTGAACCTAGGGAGTTCCAGAAATTACATATGTGCCATAGAAAAGAGTGGAAATGTTGTTAACATTTAATTTTTTAATTGGAGGCAACATTACTATGGTTGAAAGTTATTTGTATATATTTTCATTTTATTCTATAAAAGCATAATATTAAAACTTGCTCAAATTTCTTTGTAAATAAAGTAACTTATTAGGCATAAATGTTAGTTTTATTTTTATGTGTTTTATGGAATTTAATCATTGGGATTGATTAAATATATATAATTTACTTAATGGTATATGTTAGAGTGATTTTTTGGACCTATACACATCTATTCATTAACATCTACTTAGACATTGCTGGGTATAACTTAATACTTCTTTTGAAGATATTTTTCCTCAAAAATCAAGTTTACCCTCCCATTTATTCAATGAAGGTATACATAATCATTTATTCACTCTGTATTTGATGCCTTATTTTAAGCGTAACTTTGAAATTGTGTATCCCAAATTTAGTTCTGTTAACTTTGTTCTCTGTTAAGTAGCCAAGATATCATTAGAATGCAGTTCATAGAATAAAAATTTAGAGAGCATTATACATTAGTGGAAGTAAAAAAGTTTATTTGAATTTTTAGAAAATCTGGGAAGTTTCTTAAATGTGCCTTAAAAAATATACAGTGTCCAGCTATTCCTCGTTTGATCATATTTCACTATACCTCATCGTTGAAAACTAAAATCTGCAATAAGTACTACAGAACATAAAATACCAAACATTGTTTTCTGTGTGTGTGTATATATGTATATGTATATGTATATGTATATGTATATGTATATGTGTATATATATATATATATATATATATATATATATATATATATATATAATATATAGATATATTTTTTTTGAGGTAGGGTCTCACTGTAGCCCTGGCTGACCTGGAATTCACTATGGAGTCTCAGGGTGGCCTCGAACTCATGGCGAACCTCCTACCTCTGCCTCCCAAGTGCTAGGATTAAAGGTGTGCACAACACACCCTGCCAAAAAAACACACTCAAGCAGAAACAACTTATGGGAGCAATTTCAAGGGAAATTTTCATCAAGTGGCAGAGCAGACAGCTGAGTGTAACATCTTGCAACAGCAGCAGGGGAAGGAACTAGTCTGTGTAAGTTAGTTTTGAACACCTAGTTGAAAAAGGTCAAGGTCATCCCTCAGTGACACACCTTCTCTAGCAGATCTCCACCTGCCAAAGTTGCCACAACTTTCCTAACAAAATCGCCAGAAGATGGTCAACAAGTGTTTAGAACACATGAGTCTATGGGCGGGGGGGCATTTCATTCAAACTACCACACCTACAGGTCTTAGATGACTTTTCTTTTAAACTAACACACTACCATGTTTTATGTAACTTCATTTAAGCCACCACATTGCCATGTCTTATGTAACTTTTTAATGGTGTTCTCAGTTTCAGATTGAATCCATGTTGTTGAATGTATGAACTTGTATTTTAGGCTGAATCATTAAAATAATTTCAGTTATTTTATCATCCTTATTTAAAAATAATGCTTTCTTAAGTTTTTGGTTCTATGGGATCTGAGTGGTTTTGCAGGATTTATAGGGTAAACTGCTTTTCCACACGATTGCATCACATATGGCACCGTTCAGTCACGCCCTCAGCACAGGAAGGTAAAGCATGGGGAATCGCCCTGCCAAGCGCTGTTTGTCCCGTCTGTGTTAGCAGGTGGTAAAGTGACGGGTATTTTCTTTGACTTTTAATTGAGTGCATAAAACACATATAACTGTGATGTTTAAAATTTTAGAATAACAAAATTTATTTTACTTTTAAATGCATTTATTTATGAAAGAGAAAAAGGATAAGATAAAGGGAGAGAGAGGAGAGAGAGAGAGAGAGAGAGAGAGAGAGAGAGAGAGAATGGGCCTGCCATGGCTTCCAGCTTCTACAAACTCCAGATGCATGTGCTCCCTTGTGCATCCAACTTATGTGGGTCCTGGAGAACCAAACTTGGGTCCTTTGCTTTACAGTCAAGTGCCTTAACTGCTAGGCCATCTCTCCAGGCCACAAAGTGTATTTTTTATTATTTCTTAGAAATTATTTGAAATATATTATAATCTAAATAATTGAGCAAAGTTTTGAAAAAGAGCAGAAAATAAGTTTGTGACAAACAGTTATAGCCAGAGATGCTCCTATCTATCATATTGTAATGCCTCACACATATATAAATAAGTCTATTGGGAAAATGAGGAAAGGTGTAATAATAGCCTTTATTTCTACTTCTGTTTCCCAAGCAGTATGGTGACTGTGTCCTTCAGGTCATGCTTTAATGCATGAATAGACAAGACATATGACTATCTAAAACTTTGCTTTCATTTTGAAAATCAAGTATTGTGCTTTTTCCAGCCTAGGTCTTGTGACAGAGATGTGATTATGACATTCAAGTGTGTCCTGAACTGCTTCTGTGGCACCATTACTATACAGTCTTGATCTGCCATGTGGTTGGGTGAATTTAATTTCATGGTCTTTCATTTCTGGGACCACCAGGGATACTGAGGGTTGTAAGGCTAGCCTCAGGCCCCCCGTAGCTTGACTGGAGGCCTCGTGAGGCCCTCAGCAGCTTTCTAGCTTTCTTGACAGATAAGGGACTTCACAGAGGATTCCAAGAGGAGTCTCCTCCAGTTCTCTTGATGAGAGACTCAGAAAAATGGCCTTCTGAAATGTGTTTTTGGGATAGCCAGGGATCTCTGACAGAGTCCTTTGTGTCCATTACAATGAGGCTGATTTAGTAAATATTTACATCAGCAAATGTTCACATTGGACCCTTATATGTGGCTAATAAATTTATATTTGTCTTGTTACCCCCTGGTATATTGATACTGATACAATATGAGTGTGGGACCTATAGCTTTCTATCTAGCATGTTATGATCTATTCAAAAAGCTCAATTAAAATATTTTATTTATTTATGAAAGAGAGAGGAAAATATGTGTACAGAAAAAAAAAAAAAAAAGGACCTGCCAGGGCCTGTAGCCACCGCAGGAACATGTGCCACCGTGTGCGCCTGCCTTACATGGATACTGGGGAATCAAACCAGGGACTTTTGGCTTTGCCAACAAGTGACTGAACTGCTAAGCCATCCCTCCAGCCCCAAAACTCAATTTTTTAATTCATATGCCATTTTTTCAATTTGAAAGCCATTCATATTCTTAGAAAGTTAATTGAAGAATAATTTTATTATTGTCTTTCAAACTTATAATTGTCTTAAAATCTCGAGTTTGAAGTTGCATTCTCCTCTCCCAGAATAATTTTGGCAACCATTTTCTTCACCATGCCAATTCCACCTTAGTTTTATTCTAGAACTACCTTTTGCCCCATTATACCCTGATGCATCAAGCCAAAGGAAGCAACATTAATTTCCCCATAGAGACCACCCAAAAATGCATTCTATGTCAGCTTCCTCTTTTGCTCCTTATTAAAACCCTTCTCTTCCATTTAACTCAGGAAGGTGGAGACAGGGTACAAGCCAATAAGGCATGTTCTTTCCCAGCTGATTACTGGCAGTGGTTAATCTGGTGCATTCCTGGTGGCCATGAACAAGCTCTCATGGGACAACTGGCACTAACTTGCAGGTTCTGGCCTGTTTCGCTGCATTGATAATTATCCTTCAAACGATGAAGACGTCAAGTAAAGATAATTGATGGCTTCAAAGAAAGCTTTTGTTGTTCTTCTGTGTAAATAATCATGAAGACCAAAGTTCCATAAGTGATTCTTGTAAAGGGAACTTGTTTTCACCAAAGTATATCAGTGTTCTTAACTGACTGGTATAGTTTAGGGTGTGTATGATTAACTTAACATTGTTTCAAATGACTTTTTTCTAATGAACACCCATAAACATTATCATTATACCTGAAAACCTGCTAAGTGGTATTTTAACATTCAAATATTGAGTTGGTATTCTATAGACCAGCTTAAAAAGTTAGATTATTTAACATATTCTTTTGTATAATGATGAAATAAATAAAATGGAAGGACATTTTCTAAATGGCTGTCAACTTATCCTTTTAACATGAGTCATTTCACCAGCCAGTATCAGTACTTGCCTTGTGTGCAGGTACTTGAAGGAAATGGCTACCTGTTACACCATGATGACCAGAAGTTATAAAGTGGTACCCTGAGAGTCTGAGGACCACAAAACCAGCTAAAAATTTGTGTAAAAAAGTAGGTTTCAATGATTTTATATAAAGACTCATAACCTCCTTAGGGAAATGGAAGCTTTGATAACATCAGGCTCAAACATGAGGTAGTCTTCTTCCCATCCCACACAGAAGTAGATGACTGGGCCGAGAGTCTTTCGTAGGACACAGCGTGTGTGTGTGTGTGTGTGTGTACACACACATATACACACACACACACACACATATCTTCCATTCTCTTCACTCACATTAGGAACATGATCTTCCAGCTGTTAGAAATTGTAACACCTGATGAAAAGTTTTAGCATAATCCCAAATAAGGTAGATTTACTTTGGAGGGAAAAATGTTGCAAGCAAATAATTCCCACATAATCACATGATCAGACCAAATAATTAGCATAAGAATAGAAAGTAAATAATGCCTAATTGATTGAAATTGAGTAGTGCATATACAGTCATCTTCCTGAGGTGAAGATTTTTTTTCCCCAGTTTCGGTCACCCACAACATACAGAAGTATGAAAATATTAAATGGAAAATTCTAGAAATAAGCAACTGCTAAGTTCTCAACTTAAAAAATATATTTATTTGCAAACAGAGAGAGGTAGAAGATGATACATAGATCGATACATAGGTGGATGTCTAGAGAGATAATAATAAATATATATCTAGACAGTGTGAGAGAATGGACAACCCAGGGCCTCTGGCCACCACAAACTGTCTCCAGACTCATGTGCCACCTTGCACATCTGGCTTTACATGGTTACTAAGGAATCAAACCTGGTTCCTTAGGCTTTGTCAGGCAAGCATCTTAACTGTTGAGCCATCTCGCCTGTCCAGTTCTCAACTTTTGTTCATTCAGAGAAGCTTGATGGAATCTTAGGCTATGTTGCTCCTTCTCCCCAAGTATGAATTACTCTTTTTCTCTTGTCTAAACTATGCATCTTTCAATAGCTGTGTAACTATCCAGATCCTCAAGGCAACTATTGCAGTATCCCGGTGTTCGTGTTGAAGTTCCTCTGAGTGAAAAAGTAGAAATTCTTTTTTTTATTTTTTTTTATTTATTTTTTTTAAATTTTTATTTATTTATTTGAGAGCGATAGACACAGAGAGAAAGACAGAGAGAGGGAGAGATAGAGAATGGGCGTGCCAGGGCTTCCAGCCTCTGCAAACAAATTCCAGACGCGTGCGCCCCCTTGTGCATCTGGCTAACGTGGGACCTGGGGAACCGAGCCTCGAACCGGGGTCCTTAGGCTTCACAGGCAAGCGCTTAACCGCTAAGCCATCTCTCCAGCCCTTTTTTTGAATTTTTTAAAATTTTTTTAAGTTTTTTTTTAAATTTTTTATTTGAGATCAACAGACTAGAAAGAGAAAGAGGGAAATACAGAGAATGGGCATGCCAGGGCCTCCAGCCACTGCAAACGAACTCCAGACACATGTGCCCCCTTGTGCATCTGGCTAACATGGGTCCTGGAGAATTAAGCCTCAAACAGGGGTCCTCAGGCTTCACAGGCATGTGCTTAACTGCTAGGCTATCTCTCCAGCCCGAAAAAGTAGAAATTCCTGTTTGAGGAAGGAGAATCTGCTGAGTTTGCCAAGATCTTAAGGAAGAATGAATCCTCTGTCCATGAAACTGTGAAGAAGGAAAAGAACATACTTGTTTTTCTACCACACCCCAAACAGAAAATTAGAACCATCATAGTTGATTAGTGGAAAAGGCCATAAACATATACCTATAGGGTCTGTGTGTATATATAAGAAAAAGCATGGCACCTATAGAGTTCAGTTTCTATGGATTAGGAGGAACTACTGTAAGTTTCCACGTGTATGTATAAAAATAAATTTATATAAATGCGCATGCTTTATGAAAAAGGGACAGTGAATATTGAAGAAATTCAGCCTTCACCACTGTAACATGTTTAGTGAGATCTGGTCATATCTAGAAAGTGCTTTCTGATTTTTGCGACTCTAGATACACTTTAGTTACATGACACAAGAGCCCCATTGTAACATTGGTTAAGCTTTCAAAATATACACTATTTGATCATATTCTACTTAGATTGTCAGCAAATTTGAAGACGTTTATAATTTCCCATCCATCAGTCTCCCCAGTGATGCAACCCATTGATCTTTCCCTAATGCAATAATAAGCTAGCAACAGTTCAGATTGTGACCTCTTTATTTGCTTTATGATCATCAAGAACAAAAGGAAAGTTATTTGGCCAATGCCAAAAGGAGGGGTCACTGCAAACCGTGCCAGCACGCCTTGTACCCTGTGGCTCACCAACGCCATCCATTCCACGCTGCCTTTGTCTGATTTAAGATACCAAGTATGCTGATGTTGCCTTTGCTGATGGGGTTGTACAGTCGTCAGATGCTGAATCTGTGGGTCACTTCCACCTTTTAGGTATTTCATTCATAGATTGTTAGAAGTGGAAGAGAGCTTACCACATGATCAAGCCCATTCATCTGCTTCCAGGCAGGAAGGCAATGAAAATGTCTCAGGAAGAGAGTGTCTTCATTTGTCAAATTTCCCACATACAGGGAGCTATGGCCTTTCCTGCTCTGTATTCAGTATCTAAATAGAATTCACATCTGTCATTTCTTCTTAATATCTAACTGAGATATAATTGTTGTTTCCTTTCATATTCCCTGGGATGAGTATTAAAAATGTAGAATTGTGAGATCCTACCTTCCAGGAAATATCATTTTGCCTGTGCTTTATTGTACTTTGTGGATAAAAAGTCCACAGGTATGAAAATATATTGTAAAGTTGTAGCATGCTGGCACATTAACAGAAACAGCTCAAACAACAATTATGGAAACAATTGACAAGAGCTTCTTATCTTTTCCTGTGTATATTCTAGCTTTAGAAATACCCAAAGAAAGACAAGCAAACAAAAACCTAGTACTTAGTATATGACTCAGAGTGTGTCATAAAATTAGTTTTTAAATTTCTTAGTACTTTTGAATCTTCCCATATGGCAGCTATGGGATGTATTCAGAATGTTTAATGATGGCAAAATACGGTTAAAACATACAGCAAAATTGATGCTGTATTGATTTGTATGTTACCTCTCACTCTGCCCTTTGTTTTGTAGAATTGTTATATATGTGTTGGGGTGGGGGAAAGATTTAAGGAACACTGGTTTGGATAACTTTAAGGATATTTTCACAGGAAAGTCTGCATTCGTATAATAGTCATAGAAACACTAGCTTCTAGCCCGAAGCTGCCTGGTGGTGTTTGTTTGCTCCTGGCTGTCCTGGGGTTTAAAGGGTGTCCCCCAATCATGTTGGGTAGCCCCTCAGTTACCACACAACAAACTCTCCTGTACTGACCTCAGAAGTCTTTCAAGAAATTCTTTGACTTGGAACAAATAGACTTTCCTCAGCCAAGAGCCAAGATGTTCAGCATTTAGAAATACCATGTTTTCTGTGCTTATCACTCACTTGAAATATAGGCTGGGGAATACCTACAGGAATACTCAGAAAACAATTTTCTTATGCATGGGCATAATATATTTAGATCATAATTGTATCCTATTACCTTCTCTTATCCCATTCCTGTTCCCTTCCACTCAACCCTTTATCTTGCTAGCTAGTCCTTCTTCTCCTTTGGCATCTGCTTTGTTTTTCTTGTATATTTGTATATTTACATGACCCACTGACTTGAAATGGGGTTGCCTACTGAGCATGGATATGGACTCATACATGCATAAAACCTGCCAATAAGAAGAGAGCATTTCTGCCATTTTTTCCTAAGTGATATATAAAAAACCAAAACTTTGTTATTCTTTTTCTGCAAAACTTCCTTGCAAAACTCTGATCAAATAAAATATAAAATCATGAAAAATGTGGCAACAAAGGAAGAAAAATAAGTTGCAGAGGCATGGTTTCTTTAGTTTTTTGACTATGCCACTTATGTATATGTCATTTCTTATTACTACGATTGTTCATGATTCCTCTACCTCAGTTTTTTCTCAGAGGTTTTTAAAAATTCCTCAATATATAATTGCTCAGCTATGAGTAGAGAAAACTGTATTAAGATGGCTTGAAATGTTTCTTCAGAGGTAATGCCCTAATTTTGGACATTTTGCTACCAGCAGAGACTGAATTCCATTTCATGTCTGCCGTTCTTCTCAGTTTCTGAGTTTCTGCAGAGCTTATGCCTTTTATAATCTTTCCTGTCTGTCTTTCCCCTTTCTTCAGTAACCACCCTCAGTTATATCTAACAGCATCATTACAAATGAATGGAGGTTAGAGAGAGTATATATGTAGACTCCATTGGAAAATATGGTTATCTTCATTTTTGACCCTCAGTCAACCCATTTTAGAGTATCTCTCTATCTCCATTTTAGTGTTCCTTCATTTCCTTCTTTCTTCCAGCATAGTCATAATGATGGGGCCATTCCATCACACTGTCTTTCTTCCTATAGGACAAGGTGGCTCTGCATGACAACCAACAAGGTGGAAGCCAGCATGCTTGACCTCACATTTAATTCATTTTTACACACTGTTTGATATTGACTAAATAATGTTTGTTCTGTGTTTATGCAGAGTATCCCCTTGGGATTTTGTGAACTCCTATGATTATTATTATTGTGTTAAACTTATTGTTTCTCATGTCACAAGAAATAGGAGACATGTTACCATGCTATAAACAATATATCACTTGTATGAAATTAGGACATGCATATATTAGTATATGTTTATTTTTAATTTTTATTTTTCATTTTTACTTATTTATTTGGAAGTGACAGACAGAGAAAGAGGCAGAGAGAGAGAAAGAGAGAGAGAGAGAGAGAGAGAGAGAGAATGGGTGTGCCAGGGCCAGGGCCTCTGGCCACTACATAGGAACTCCAGACACATGCACTCCCTTGTGCATCTGGCTAATGTGGGTCCTGGGGAATCAAGCCTCAAACCAGGGTCCTTAGGCTTCACAGGCAAGCACTTAACCACTAAGCCATCTCTCCAGCCCATGTTTATTTTTAATAGCTATTGAGCTGATTTTTCTATATATTTTATGAGTTAAGAATCATTCTTTTTACACTTAACCCCAAAACACATACTGTTCCTTGATATTTGTATCAAAGATATTTGGTTTTTAATTTCAACCTTGTCAAATTCTAATGATCACCAGAGAAACATTATCAAATGCCATACATTTCTTTTATTAAATATTTTCTTTATTTACTTATTGGAAAGACAGTGAAGGAGTGTGACAGAGAAAGAAAGAGGCAAACAGATAGAGAGAAAATTGGCACAATAGGGTCTCCAGCCATTTGCAAATGAACTCCAGACATATGTGTAACCTTGTACATCTGGTTTACATGGATACCAGGGAATCAAACCTGGGTCCCTAGGCTTGCCAGGCAAGTTATGTAAACATTAGGCCATCTCTCCAGCCCCAGACAAAATACTTTTCTTCAATGCCTTATAGTTGGTTTTCTGCTGATGTTCTACTTGAATCTACTATGTGCTTTTATTGTGAATTATAGGCTATGTAAGATTGAAAGATTTTTCCTTTTTTAAGAATTTCCTTGAGGTGTGGAAAGATGGCTTAGCTGTAAAGGCACTTACTTGTAAAGCATAAGAACTCATGTTTGAATCTGCAGGTCTAGGCAGATGCACAGTGACACAAATTACAAAGTGTTGCACATGCACACAAGTGGGGGAGGGAGCAAGTGTCTGGAGTTTGTTCGCAGTGCCCGAAGGTCCTGGCATGCCCATTCTCTCTCACTCTCTATGCTTCTCTCTCTAAACAAACAAACAAACAAACAAACAATAAAAAATAACCAGAATTAATTTCCTTGAGCTTCTCTTTGAGCCTCAGGAGCCTTTCTAGGTTGCCCATGCCACCTACATGCAAACATCATGAAATCAGATGACCTCTACACTCCTGAAGCCTTTCCGTATAACCCATTTCCTTACAATTACACTCTCTTCAAAATTTATGTCTCTTTTTCTCTGTTGTTGTTTTAAAATCCTATTAGATCCTACCATATACTTCATCAAATGAACTCAGTAACTCATAAATCAGTTTGGTTGATGTCAAATTTAATATATCTTTATGGGAATTATATTCTATATAAATAATAGTTTTTCTTCTCTTTCTCCAGAGAGCCTCACAGGGTACTCTGTTCTTTCACTATTTCCAGTATCACATTTAACTCTTAATTCACTGAATCACTGGTGTTAATGTTGATGGATCTGTCATAATTTGTGTTTGCACATAAGATTGCATAACTTTATTGGCATAAGATAGCAATTTCAAAAACTCATAAAGAAGTATCAGGATTAAATAGTAACAACACTAAATATAATCCAGGTCATCACACTAATAGAAATTGCAAAAAAATGTAGCCCAGGCTGATCAGTAACTCACTCTATAGTCTTAGGCTAGTCTTGAACTCACAGTGATCCTCCAACTTCTGCCTCTTAAATTCTGGGATTAAAGGTGTGTACTATCATGCCCGGCTGATTCGCAAAACTTTTAATAGAAATAAACTGGAAAAAGGAAGCTATTTTTCTTCTTCAAATTCAGTCCCTATCTTTAGCAAATGCCAGATGAACGTGCATGAGCCTGTCTGCTTTTTCTCTCCCTCTGATGGCAAGCAAAGTAAGAAATAGTGCCTTTTGAATAGGAAATTTCCTTTAATTACACTGGGGAAGTGTTAATGGTAGGTATTGCATGTTTAATGTAATGTTCTGGATACCCCTTTTCTTCTTTTCTTCCCCCGCCCTTCACAGCAACCTTATATTGAGCAGAAATAAAAGATTCAGAGCTTGTCAGCATCAGTTTATAGATAGCTGTTTAAAAATGATGAGACATTGGGCATTGTAAGGCTCAGGGCTGTCTTGCCAGACTCATTTATTTCCATCCACCTTTTGTCACAATTGCAGACAGAAGACATTCAATTAAAACTTGTCACCTGTTGCAGATGACCTAATTTGTATTTGTGTGTGTCATAGATTAAGGCTCCATGCTCTAGTTGAAATAAGTTTACCACTGTGAGGGAAACATTTCCTCTGGTAAAAGTTGTGTTTATTGTTATTTCAAATTTCTATCATTTCCAACTGGGCTCCATTCCATATTATAAATGTAGTGCATGAGCTGTGCAAGCAGTCAAGAACAGTCAGTCACACCTGGAAGTGAGAAGTTAAGAGAAAAATTCATAAGAAAGATCTTTGGGCTTTGGTTCTGTGCATGGAAAGCTGAACACACATTCTGGATGCAGCTTGGATGTGCCCAGGAGCCCTGCAGTTACCTATGCAAGGCTTACACATTTAATAGTCCAGATAGCTATCAGGAGACCAAAGGGAAAGACTTCCTTGCTAATTGTTCATTCATCAGTAGAGCAGGAAAGCTTAATGTGACTCATGGCTTTTATCTCTTTTAGTGACTGAAGGAAGACTCTTTTTTTTTTTTTTTTAACAGCCCACCTAATGGATATGCTTTTTCTCTTTCTCTGTGATTTTTTTTCTTCTTGATATCAGTAGACATTATAGTATTTCCACCTATGCCAAGCACTTTCTAAAATTGCAAAATTGTGGCCCTGATACTCCAGGTTAAGTAACTATAATCGTTAGCCAAGTGTATGCAGTAGAAAATGGCCACAGCCCACCCACCTACCCCCACTTAAGGATGTAAGATTCAGCACACATCTCCTTCCACTTTAGTGGATCAGGAAAAACATGCTTGTCTAATTTTCAGTGCTATTTCAAGAAGGAACTAAAAATAAAGATATTTATCTCTGGACCTTTTCTCTGGAGAAAAGCAGAGGGAATTTAATCTTTTTGTGATCATTAGGTTAGTTCACTGTCCTAGCGATGCACACTGCAGGCGATGTCACACAGCCACGAGGTAGACACAAAGACACACACGTGACTGTGAACAGGAGAAGTTCTCTTCTGCTGCCTTGTCATCTTAGTGCCTTTTTCCTATCATGGTGCAAATAGTGTTGATTTCAGAAGCTTGGTTTTCTTGGTTGTGATGCTGCACTCCAATAGGAAATTGCTGAAGGAGGCAGGAGAGCCCGAGACTTTTTTGTAGCAGTTACTTCATCATTGCTAGGACACGACATCAGAAGCAACTGGTGAGAGAGGACTCATTTCAGACTTATAGTTTTGAAGGGGAAGTATTGTCATGTCAGATTAAGTATGGCCAAGGAGGCAACCAGCTCACATCCAACTCCACACATTAGGTGCATAGTAGGAGAGAGAGAGCTATTTAACACCCACACAGGCTGGACTGACCATCTCCAAACACCACCACCAGTCACACACCTCCTCCAACAAAGCTCTGCCTCCCATTGAGTAATGCAGCTTAATCAGGAGCACATGAGGCTATGGGGGACAGAGCACCCTCAGTCCACCTCTCTTCCTGGTTGCTATTCTCTCCAACTTTCACTTCCGGGATTGCCTTGTACGAGTTCCCAATTTCCTATCTGTAAAATGGGATGGGAATAACAGCTGCCTCACAGGGTGGCTTTCAGGATTAAGCATGCCAATGCATGTAAATTGACTCACTGATGCCTAGCATGTATGAGCTCTCAGGAACCAGTGTCTGCTTGAGGCTCCCTCTTCCATGGTTTTATTCCTAAAATTGCAGGCACAGACTAACACATTCAGTTAACATTGTAGATGCTGCTTTTTAGGAAGACAGACACAAGGAGGCAGCCTTTGTTGAAAAGTTTACAGAGAGAGAGAGAGAGAGAGAGAGAGAGAGAGAGAGAGAGAGAGAGGGACTGAACTCCAAAGCCATATTAAACAATATTGTTTTCTATTTTGAGAGGAGCAAGGGTAGTTAGAGGAAATATCTAGAGGTTGGCTTTGTTTTGATTCATCTTGTTTTTCATTATTTTATATGATCCTCAAGAATTTAATATGGTTAGATTCCCCAGAGCATACATGTGAATATACAAATAATTTCCACTTATTCTCTGTTGAGAAGCCTATAAATATGTATACTGACTCTTGACTTTATCCCAAAGGAGAACCCCTACCCCATCAGTGGTCGCCATAAAAATTCCCATTTCTGGGTCCAGTTTTGCTCATCCATCCCTGTCTCTGCCTGCAGCTCCTTTTACAGGGCCTTTTTCTGTCCTCTGTGATGGTTCACTCCAAAATCTGCCATGTGTGGATTCACAGGCGTTGTCATTACTTCTCTTCCTAAATAAAACCAAGCATGGGGGACCCCAGCACAGGTGAAGCACACGCTCCTAGCTCATTGTCTTCTGTGTTTTCTCTCTCCCACTTTACTGTATCCTGTGTTTGAGAGCATTAACCCACCATTGCATTCATTTAGTAGTTACCATCTATATTTTGAAATTTTCTCCTCTTATTGATGAATTACTGCTTTCTGAGGTATTCCAGACATTTTGCTATTAATGTCTTTGCAAACTTTTGCTTGGGAACAACATCATCATGCATGTCTTATCTTAAATTAGGAAAGTATGAGAGTGTATCTTTAGGGAATTCCCCAAAGGAGAGCTTTTGTTGTTGTACTTATTACCCTGTGAAATTCCTCTGAATTTGCACCATTAAAAACATGAAAAATACTTTTGACTGTGGACGATGTACTAGAAAAATTTGCATTTGGGCATAAAATGTTGGCTTCAAACAAGCTGACCCAAAGAGACCTTGAGCTGAACTCATTTACCTCTATTCTTGTTTATTTGCCTCACAGCATTTTTAAATCCTCCTTCCTCTACTCTTGCTTTCTCAATTTTGTAAATTTTGACAGTGTATATGATTTGTAATTCCCTTGTGGCAGTGAAGGCACATGCAGGGTTTGGAGAAGAAACAAATCTGTTAAGTAGGCAATGCCAACTACTAAAGTCTTAAAAAATAGATAACCACAGTGCCCACATGAGAACAAAATCTAGTTGACTTCATTAATTTAAATCCTCTAAATTATTTCATAATCATGAGTACCCTATTTCCTGAGAAAAATCTCTCATTTATAAACTTTTCAAAAATAGTTTGTAAGGGAAGTCCCAGGAAAAAATGGTTTATTTAAAATTGTAAAGCTATAATAAGACAGGCTTTATTTCACTGACAATAGTGAAAATATTTACATTAAGTTGATATTCAGCTATGAACCATCTTGACTCCACAAGTCTTGATCGTAAATAGAATTGTTAATTTCTGTTAAAATGGTTTTGAGGGGCTGGGCACATGATTCATTTGGTAAATTGTTTTGTAAGTATGGCATGAAAACTTGAGTTCAAATCCCCAGAACCTATGTACAAGCTGAGTGCAAAAGTGTGTGTCTCTAATCCCATACTGGGGAGGAAGCACAGGGAATCCCTGGGGCTTATGGGCTAGCCTAGTCTAGCTGAATCAGTGTAATATAGGTTTTGTGGGAGATCCTGAATCAGAATATAATATAAACCCCTGATGTCAACCTCTGATCTCCAGAGGCGCACATATGTGTCAATCCCCCCCGACACAACTTATACATATACAGGCAAAATCTGTAAGTGTTTTAGTTTTCTTTTTTGTGTTTAATTCAACTTTTAAAGTTATGTCATTTTTTCATAAATATTTACATGACTATACAGAAGTGATAGGTGCTGGTCTTCCTCAATTGTTTACCCCAGTGTTATGAAATAAGTTGATGAACATACTCAGTGTGATATGGAAATATTTATAGCTGGGTCTAAATAGGATTTCAGTTTTTGTTTTACCAAGTGTAAAGTTGACAATATGAGACAGTAAGCATTACAGCAATCATCACACCAGAGAACGTATGCAAGATGGATTTTCCAAGACCTTACAAAGAAGTCAAAATCAGTAGTGAATACTTGTACCTGGTTAGCAGTATCTGAAATGCCTAATATTTGGATATACAATATAATTTTCACAGGTATCCATTCTTATAATATTTTGAAACAATTGACTTCAAAAACTTTTGCCATTCATTGTTATCTAGACTTAGCAGAAACACTTTCCTGCTTATTGAGCTCTGTCAACATTTACTATTGAATTATTAATTTGATATTTTATGAGTATCAATTTCTAGTCTTCTTTTCTATGACACATCATATAAATAAAATTACAAGTCATAAAATAATGTTTTGTCCAATTGATTTTTATTTCAGGAAATAGAGTGTCAAGTCATGGTGTAGATAAAGACTTCTTGAATATTTAGGAACTGAATAGATAAATAAATGGAATGAATGGGTGATTAGGAAAGGCAAGTTTCCTGTGCAAATGTGTGGATAGACAGTTATTCCTCTACTCACCCAAGAAGAGAAAAAATGGGGACTGTAAAAGATCTGTGTGGAGTATAGATGAAGCAATTTGAATATTTCTGTAAGTAAGCTTCCAAAGTTGAAATGAAAATGCATACTAATGGTATTTGTTTATAATACTTAAAGAATGTGTCTCTATAAATACAAGAAATAACCATATTGCATAGGAAAATATTCTGTCTATTGGTGTATGGATTTTTCTCCCTGTACAATGACAGCTTTGTAGCAGCTCACTCTCTGTGTAAAGGCAGCCAGGTTGCCCAAAATGGCTGGTGGTTTTCATGTGCTGTGACTCAAGCCATTCCACCATCACCCTCTTCTTGGGCTGCTAACTGATGAACAAACATTATTTTCAGAAAGTCATCATCCATGCCTTTGTAGTCCACGATTTCATATGTGCAGCTGCATTGCTAAGATAGTCTCTGACAAGCACCATATTCCAGAACCACACATGCTGTATCCAAGTTTATTCTACAGGCTTTCTTGCTTCTAACAATTTTAGAGATGGCCCCCAAATTCAGTCCCTCATTAACTTCTACCTGTTATTGTCTATCTCTCTTTCTATCTGTTCCTTTCTGGTTCTCATCCCACCTCTAATAATAGCAGAGTCAGTGTTCTCACTTGCCTTAGATAAATTGCATGGACTGACTTTTGAGGCCATAACTAATGCTCTTTGCTTTTTGTATTCTAATATGATTTTGAATTTTTAAAAGTCTTACAATAAAATGTTATGATCATGTCAAACTAGTTTAGAAGATGACTATCTCCTATAAATTATAATAATTTGGAGGAAGTTTAGAAAATGAAAAGATGAAAAAAGTTAAAACATATTAATGGGTACTGGAGAGATGGCTTAGTGATTAAGGTGCTTGCCTGAAAAGCCTAAGGACCCAGGATTGATTCTCCAGCACCCACATATGTCAGATGCACAAGGTGGCACATGCATCTTGTGTTCATTTGCCCTGGCTAGAGGCCCTAGCATGTCCATTTTCTCCCTCCATCCTCACATAAATAAATAAATAAAATGTTTTTAAATACATAACAAATGGGGAGTGAAGTGGAAGTATTAATTTTAAGTGAATACATATGCAATAAAAGTTAGAATTTAGGATTTAGATAAAGAAATATGATTCTCCTGTGGATCTGTAGTGATTTCAAAAACACAGTGAAAGGACTGGAGAGATGGCTTTGTGGTTAAGGTGCTTGCTCTGTGAAGCCTAATGAGCCAGGTTAGAGTCCCAGAGCCCACATAAGCCAGATACACATGGTGACACATGCATATGGAGTTCATTTGCAGTGGCTAAAGGCCCTGGTGTACCCATTCTAACTTTTACTCTCTCTTTATCATGAAGTAATTAAAAAAAATTAAAAATAGGGAAATATACAGGCTGGGGGTAGAGGGCATACCTGGAACTTGGGAATGTGTGTGTAATGATTCCCATGTAAAAATAACTTTTTTGCCAAGTGTATGGATATTTTCTGTGAGTACTGTTTTGTATTTTTTTTGCCTTGTTTACTTTATGAGAAAAAAAGTGCTCAGTGCACACTTACAAGCTGCACAAAGTTAGTTTAGATGTGTTTCTTCCATTCCATTAAGTTGCTCTTGAAGCATTCTTCAGTCCATGTTTTGTCTAGAACCAAGTGTTTGCTTGTGTATTGTCTTCAAATACTATCAACACTTCAAGTAGAGTTATTAAGACGGGATGTAGAACAAGTTTACTTTATATCTTGAGTCCCTGATAATCCTGAACACAGTGATAACATATTCTCTTTGGGGTTTTCTATAGAAATGCATTTGTCTTTACCAAACTGACTCATATATCATATATCTCACATAACCCACAAGTCACATGTTTCACATGAAAACATACATTTACATATGTATATAAATATATATATGTTTGTGTGTGTGTGTGTCACTTTCCTATACTATGACATCATTCCAACTTAATTCCAAAGACAGGCTATCTCCTTATTCCTTCTGGATTTGATGAAGTTTTCTGTTGTTCTGCCCTGAACTTTACAACAGATTGGAAACTGGTCCATTAACAAGTTCTTCCCCATGACTTCCCCCATAGAAACAGAACTTTTCTGTATTGTTGATCTCTCTTTCCCATTTTGTCTCCCCTTCCCCCTTAATCCTGTAAATCCTGTGCCTGCAAAACCTCTCTAACTCTTGCTGTTCCCAATCAGTAGGCATTTGGGAAAGTCTGTTACTCCTGACAGCCTTCACTATTCTGCCTTTTCCCCAACATGAAAGCCTCAGAACACTCTCTGCTGGAAACACTTTCTAATTGAAACCCAGCCTACTCTGTTTTCCCATAAAGGGCAAGAAATACAAGGATGAGTGGTTAACTTGTAAATAGAATGCCCTTTAGGGGACATATTTACATGTCATGGAATCATCTTTACATCTACCAGGGCTGTGTCGGAAGTGGAGTTGTCCTCCAGCACATAGGTGGTCTTTACTGCCCTCAGTTCTTGAGGTTCCTACTGGATTCAGTGGTACATCCATCCCAGGAGGGATGCTTAGTTCTTGGTGTCACGGTCTGTAAGAACACACATGCTGAGCTGTCAGGGTTGACTGAGAAAGAACATGTAAAGTGCCATTGTCTTTTTCTTGGGAAACTGTAGTAGCATAAAAAAAAAAAAAAGTCTTTGTCTTAATGCACATGGAGAGTCTCTTTTCCTTGACGTACAAAAGAAAGCTTGGATGGTGTTGTACAACATATCTTTGATTTCTGCTTTCCACTGTCAGATGCAGTTTCTAAGAACTGCCAAGTTTGTTTTAGCTACCACATTTCACCTTCTCTGTGTCCCTGGGCTATTCTAAACTCTGTTGCCTATCTCCTTAGTGCTCATGAGGGATACTGTCAGTGTGTTTGATGGTTCTGGGAGATAGCTACCTGAGCAGTAAGTCAGTGCCTGTGTTTTCCCACAGGGGTGCGCCTTGACAGAGTACGCGGAGGCCGGCAGAAGTACAAGCGCAGAATAGATGCAGAGAACAGTCCATACCTGAACCCTCAGCTGGTTCAGCCAGCCAAAAAGCCATGTAAGTACAACAGATGCGTCTGCTCTTCCCGAACACAGATCCTCCCAGCTGACTGTCAATCCTCAGCATGGGCACACCCTCTTCACAGACTCCTGGAACTTCTCTTTGTAAAGAATGGTGACTCTTGTCCCAAGAATTATGTGTGATGATCAGTATCAACTCAATTAATCATATGTTTTTATAAATCTCTTTTAAGGCTATCTCTTCCTTTCTCTCTGTTCTCCTTTACCTACTCATTCTCTGGAAGCTCACATATCTCAATGAAAGTTTAGAGAGTGTGAATGTTATATTTACAAGTATGGTTATTTGCAGAGATATATGAAATGGATCACACTGTGATCGATCATTAGTTTATTGAAGCCTTCAGTTGCAGATTTCACAAGATAGCGAGTTTTGTAGTTTTCACTAGCAAAATGAATTTGGCTATTCAACCTCACAATAGAAATATATTAGGGGCTTCATTAATTTTGGAGCTATTGGGGGTTAACAAACTGGTAGATTCAAAGAAGAACGAGTCCTTGTAGTAACGAGCATAGGTTGGTGGTTCCATCTCAGGTGCCCTTAGGAGTTTTTTAAATTGTTTTTAAAGAGCCCGGAGTTCTATGATGCCAGGTGGCAGCTGGGACGGGAGGGTGGTATCTTCGTTAAATGCAGAGCCATTGCTATGGCCATGAACCACAGGACTGGCGTGCAGATTGGGCGATGCTGTCCCCCACTTTCTGGTAAATCAGTGGCTGCAGAGCGGTAGAGCTGCAGTGTAGGTGCGGCGTGTCGAGCCTGGGATGGGAGGTAGCCATGGGAAGGAAGGCCCACGTTTCGCTGTCCTACAAGAAGGGCCACACTCCTCAGAAGTTGCTTCAAGGGCAGTTCTAGAAAAGACGAGGGGTTTTTTGGTGTGTTTTCAAATGAAAGCAAACTGTCCACTTCTAATTTAGATTGTCCATGAGGGGTCAGCACTGTGCACCGCCAATGAGAACATATGGAGCTCTGTTAAATAAATAAAGCGGGCCCTGAACTGTAAATGAAAGGACATTTTAGCTATGTCAAAGGAAAAACAACCCCTTTTACATAAAATTAAAGCTTAAGTGAACATATGGCATAGTTTCCTTTTTCCTTTCCAGAAAACATTATGTTGATTATACCTTCAATTGTCTAATCTGGCATCTCCCCTCAGCCTGCCTCAGCTGTCTGGCATTCTGCAGACACAATTGAGGACTGCATTAAACAGGTTTTGCACATTATAATAAAAAACTTTCTGATAATACAGTACAATGCAATAAACACTAATGCTTAATTTCATTAGAGGTTTAGCATTCCTTGATTCAATAGTATGCAGCCTGCCCATTTCTCATTTATTTTATGCACACATTGACTGAGACCATTGATGATTTCCTCTGCGGAAGGAGAAATGAGCTGCAGCCCATTTGTAAGTCAACACAGTAGAAGAACATCTATCGTTTTCGGAGTAAGCCTGAAAAATTGGGAAGTGGCTCGTCAAGTACCTTTAAGAAGATTACACAATTTCAAGGGGCTCCGTTCAACTGAGATAAAGGAGGACTCCTAATAAATCGTTACTCATTATCTAAAGGCCTCTGTGTTAATTTTTCTTAGTCCATCCAATTAGCGTGTTTTTGTAACAAACATTTATAAAACTTAATTTTCAGATCCTGTCAGATAAGTGTCAGGAGACTGAATGGGCTCTGCTGGGGAGATTTCTTCACCCTGGCCGGGTGTTTGTGGACTCCAAAGGCCTAAGAATGAAAACTGGGTTCTATTGATTCTAATTACGGACACATTAAGTAGGATTTACCTAGAAACAGTGCTTCTGGCTGTTCATTTGCTGAATGGTGGGGATGTCCAAGCTTCGGTGGAATTGCGCTGACCACTCACGTCAAGAAGGAAGGCACCTGGGTAAACCAGGCTAAGTTTTTTTTTTTCTTTTTTTTTTCTTTTTAACCATAGGAAAACATAAAACATATTCGCTTGGTTACATCCTGATGCCCTTTACCAATACATTTTCTTCTAACCTCGAGACACTACTGACACATTTGTTACATTTTCAGAGTAAGGAAGATTGAAATTTTTCTAATAACCGAAAGTACAAGATATGTTTCCTGTGGTATGTAAAAGAAACATACAGCATTCCTTACACATCTTGTAAATTAAAATAAAAAAACTAAATGATTATTATTTTTTTCAGAAAGCATACTCTCCAATCTGTATATTTAGTTGAAAGATCATTGATATTAATGTCAATGACTAAGTACAACTTAAATAAGTATAATCCATGTGGCCATATGTCTAAATTTTACATACATAACATTCAAAAGGAGGTGCCAGTTATGTCCTATAAAATCTATTTTTTTTTTCTGTAGACAACTAAAAGAATGGCAAATTTCATTCCAAGCAAAGTGAAGTGTTATTTGAGCTTAAGACTTATATAGTAAGAGGCAAATTGTGTGCAAGCAGAGTTGAAACTTTGGCTCCATTTAGTGTCCTAGAATGATAGAACATTTAAATACATGAGTTTATTCTTACCCATTGGTGTTTCCTCATTTAGAAGAAAGTATAAAATCTAAAGCTACATAAAGAAATTGAAAATCGGGCCAACAAGGAAAACCATTCTCTTCTCAACTCTTTACAGCCCTTCCATAAACTCTCACATGCCCCTGAGCAGTAAAAGACATTTGACGAGACATTTTCCATTTGTCTCTAGTGTTTACTTTATGAAGGATTTTTAAACAGATATCACAAATTTCGGACTGCTAAATCTGAACCAGAGGATGAGCTAAGGACGATAGATGAAACAGAGGATTAAGGAAGCAGGTGTTCAGAAGAGAAAATACTGTGACATATAAGTGACCTTCTTCTATGGAAGCAGATATTAGCTATGTTTGGAAGGTTGGCTGGGTGTGTGGGGAGGGGTACAAAGAAGAGTTGTCCCTTTCCTAATGTGTTAGAGAGAGAGAGAGAGAGAGAGAGAGAGAGGGAGAGTTATACAGTCAGTAATTCACACAGGCAGAAGCACTCTGACCTTTGCCCTTCCTTCAAGGAATAAAGACAATTAATGACTTTCATGCCCATTAAGACTAGGGCATGGTGTGGTCCGTTGCTGTCTGCATTAGTGTCTATTTCAGTGGTTTTCTGTGGGGTTTTATGCTGTTTAATTTACTTCCCCAGATCCCACTTAAGAATCAGACAGCAAAGCAAGAAAGCATCTGACTTCTCTTATCTGTTTGCTGTAGACATTTTCACTCCAGAGCAGATGTTTCATCCCAGCCCAAGCAGGAGCAGCAGAGAGGAAAGGGATGCTTTCTCTGAGAGCAGTGCTCTGTTTTCTTACTGCTCGCTATGAAAGACTTGTCTACTGAGCCAGCAATGGGAACCCGGAGCTTACTGTAGGCTACTTGAATGATGTTTCAAAACTCAAACTACCTACAGGCTGGTCAAAGGGGGTGATCCTGTTAGTGATCTGGTAGTGTTCTGTCTGGTCTGATCCTGCAGATAACAAGATTGTCTCACATTTGTTGGTGGCTGAACCGGAGAAGATCTATGCCATGCCTGATCCCACAGTCCCTGACAGTGACATCAAGGCCCTCACCACACTCTGTGACCTGGCCGACCGAGAGCTGGTCGTCATCATTGGATGGGCAAAGCATATTCCAGGTACATTTTCTGAAGAAAATAAATAAATAAAAAGAGAACGGAAGGGCTCAGACATCTCTGCATGGCAATCTGGCTGATTTCAAAATGTTCTCTTAGGATTGTTTTTAACCTTCATGTCTGCTCTTTATGGCGCTAGCTCACATCTTTATAGGGTCATCACTACTACATGTAGGGACCACCTTGAACTCTCCTTGTAACTGTTTTCTTCATCTATGAAGGCACTATTTGCTGAAGAAACGTATAGAAAATGTATTTTGAAAAAGCATGTCTTTATCAATTTTAAATTTCTTTTATTCTTAAAGAAATTTATCTAATTTTTCTTCTCATGTTACAATTTTTATCATCCAGCAATAGTCTAATATACCCCCTTTACTTTTAAGAATGACTTGCTTTATTGTTGGTAGATGTATTTATATTGAGTTACTCTTCATTTTTCATAATAATAAATTTTGTCTTGGAATGAGATATTATATGAATTTATAAGTGAAGCATGAAAATAAACATTAAACTGAGATGCTAATTTTTCATATGTTAATTCAATTATTATTTGAAATAGTCTTAGTTTTTATCTTGACCCATCCTATAATGTTAATAGATGTGTAGGTGATTATAAGTTTTGAAAGTGTTTCTATTCTATTTGAATTATATTTTAATTTCTTTGGATTTTGAATTCTTTTAAATACTTTATAAAGCAGTTTTTGAATTGAATGATGAGCTATGTTTTTCTGGTACAGTTAACTTATTTCTGTCTCCTTAAACTAGTTTGTCTTTATGCTTTGAATGCTACAGTAATTTCTTTAATCAAATTGATGGAAGTCCCTTTCCCAGCCCACACTGAAACCAATTTATTGGTCATGATACGCCAGCTATGTTGCTAACAGTCGTAACGAACTGTCAGGCGATATCGCAGTGAAGCTAATTTGAAGTCATTAGGTGTGCAGCATTCAGACGACAATTTGTTACAGTGGTTAGGAACACAGCTGACATTTCTGAATGGCTTTGTTCACTGCAGTTCTGGATGAGACCAAACAAATTGTAAACTAATTTAAACATCACTCTGTATTATACCAGCTACTTTGTCTTACACTGTTTGCTAATAAAGCACTCCAAATTAAGTCAAAACTGGTTAAATAGGTAAACTTTGAGGGTATTTTTTAGAAAATACTTATACAAGGGTTGCTTCATCTTGAAGACAAGGAGGTGAATTTAACTGTGTGGATACAGAATATGTCTTTGGATTATAGTCACATATATATATATGAATTACACAAAAAGACCAAAAAACAGTAAATATGAAACAATCAGTCATAGTGATAAATACACGTCATCTAAGCACTTTGGAAGCTGAGACAGGAGGATTGCAAGTTCTAGGCTAGCCTAGGCTATAGAATGAATCATTGTTTCAAAAAGTTAGAAAGAAAAAAACATACAAGAATTATAACAGTAGGGTATCTTGAAGTTGTCTAAATTATATATGGAATTGTCTTTCAAAAGAAAGTGTTACTGAAGACCCTTAAAGTAGAGTTAAATCAAGCCAGCTTTTTAAAAAAAAAATTCCACATATACTGTTTGATTATCAATATTGGTAATAAAATATATTTTTATTATTCTGTGTATGTAAATACACTTCAGATAAATATTTTAAAATATTTTTATTTATCTATTTGAGAGAGAGAATGGGCACACCAGGGCCTCCAGCCACTGCATACGAATTCCAGATGCGTGCGCCTCCTTTGCATCTGGTCTTGGGGAATCAAACTTGGGTCCTTTGACTACAGGCAAGTGCCTTGACCACTAAGCCATCTCTCCAGCCCACATGAATATTTTAAATATATCTTAATTATCTAGGGTTTCTTTCCTCTGGCACTGCTGACATTTGATACTAGAGAATTGTTTGTTTGAGGTGGCTGCTCTGTATTTTCCAGGCTCCTCAGATGCAGGGTGTCTCATGGTATTCTTATGTCTGTCCAGTGAATGTCAGCAAGGCCTAACGAATGGAAATGTCCTTAGACAGAGCCATATGTCCTCAGGGGGGAAAATTACTCCAGATTGCCCTACTCCAATTGAAAACCATTGATCTAATCAGGGTATTATCCTCATTTCAAAGATAGATAGACTTGAGATGTAGGTAACACACTTGTACAAGTTCACAGATAGATCAAGAACGTTTAAACATACTCAAGCCAAGTGTGGTGCCTCACCTCTGTAACCAAGCACATAGCATTTGGGTGGCGGAGGCAGGAGGATTGCCATGAGTTCAGAGCCAACCTGGGTTATATTGTTGATTCCAGGATAGCCTGGTGGTGGGGTTGACATAGAGCGTTGCTCTGCTTACCTGGCATTCACTATGTAGTCTCAGACTGGCCTCGAACTGACAGTGATCCTCATACCTCAGCCTTTTGCATGCTGGGTCTAAAGGCATGTACCACCACACCCAGAGAGGATTTTATTTTAATATTCTGGACTACAGCTTCCTGGAATAGGATATTTTAGTTTTTCAGTTGACTGTATTTGAAAGCATCTTTTAATAATGATAATAATAACAATAGTAATGGTATTTTATTATTTATTATTATTAATTATCATTATTGCTGGCTGTGAAAAAGGCTACATTACCCTGATTATCCATTATTTTAGTGAATTTTGTTTACTTCCCTGAATTAAAGGATTTGTTAAGGTAATGTTATGATGTTATCCAGACCTGTCCTGAGGAAGACCAATAAGAAAAGTCAACAGCTTCAGCCAAGCTCTGTGGGAAGGAAAATCTGAGATAAATTTGCAGGCCAGTTTGTACATCTAAGTAGAAATCAGAGTTCACAAAGGAACATGTCACATGGGGCTTTGGTGACTTCTGCAAAGATGGTAACTTTAAATAACTATGAGTAACACCATTTCCAGGGGTGGAAACAATTACTGTGCGATTGTGGCACAGCCTTAAGCTGAGGCTGGGATTGGTGGGGATGACCTTATTCTCCCTCCGTGGCAAATGTAGGCACAGGTCACTGTGGTATGGTGATTTACAGCTCTGATTTTTCTGATGCCTAGAGGGTATTTTAAATGATTATAAGGAGAATCTTAGCTTTTCTGAAAGGGATTAGCAAAACAAGAATTAGCTGAAATCCATTTTAATTTTGTAACGACATGCATGCCATGCAGCGCTGGGAGGCGGTGGAGAAGGGCCGTGATATCAAAGCATGCTGGCTTACCCCGAGGTCACCACGCAGGGCTGTGTGTAGGTGGAGGCAAAGTCAGTGTAAAGATTAAAGTCACATTTCTGACTTGATGAAAGCAAAATTACGTTCTTGACCTGTGAACCAGTCTTGATAAGTGGGGTGGGGGCTAGGATAAAAGACAGATATGAGCTGAAATTTCCCTCATCTTAAGATCAGAATTATTTGTTTTGGTAACTCTTCTATTATATTATAAAAAAGAAAGCAAACTTAAACAAGCAAAATAGAAAACACTGCCCTGAACTGCAAGCCTTTGTTGTCCACGCAGTCCTCATGTGTGCAGTGACCCCAGGAGCTCTCTGACGTTTTACTTCCACGATGAGAGCAGCAGTACCTCCCCATTTCTACAGAAGGCACTTATAAAAGCACACTACTTCCACTGCAGAGAAAGTGAAGAATCCAGCAAAAGGAAATATTGAAGAAAAATGCATATGGAGTGGGGAGTTTTTTTTTTATCAGTAAATAGAATTAGTTGACTTACAATAATAAATCACATAAATGGGAAGGAAGGTTGTGATGAAACATGACCACATTTTATCTGTAGAAGAAAAAAGACCACAAGGGCTTAGAAGGTGCGTGGCTTTTGTTAGAGGAGCATAAGGGCACGAGAACAGATGATGGGGCCCTAATAGCCCTTTTTAAGAATGACAGGGCCCCGCCATTAGCATCCTTTTATATCCTTGGAAATTGCTCCTGCCTCGCTTTTCTGCTTCCTATCTGGCTGGCTCTTTTTTATTTCTCTTTCAATTTCGTCCGCGCTCGGATAAGCGCATGCTAACACAATATGATTGAGCTGTAAAAAGGAATGCTGTCGCCTCTAATCTCTTTTATGTAGATACGGAGGTTCTGCTCACTCGACTTCATTCTCTCTCCATTGTTGGCCTTTTATAGAATGGGCTGCCAAGTAACGGAGGCTCCGTCAAATATTAGAGCTAGGTTTCACAGGGTGTGATAACACGATTATCAGCCCAACAGTCAGATCTATTATTGTTCTTTGTGATTTATTAGAATATTATTATGTACTGGAACTTTGTTTAGCAAAATACAGAATATGCTTACTCCAATGCTGCTTAAAAAAGCATAACCCATATTAGCTGACCTATATAAGTGGCTTAAATATGTTTATGGATCTTGTCACAGAACTTAAAGAAGAGAAAGACACTTGAACATCTTCATGAATGAATGAATTTTAGATAGAAGGAATTCATTTTCAATGTTGGAAGACTTTCAGGTTATCACATCTACTTTTGAAGAAAAAATCATTTATTTACTTCTGCTACACAGAGGATTGAACCCTGAATCTTGTCTATGTAAAATAAGTGCTTTATCACTGAGCTATACCCAGCTCAGCTTGTGTCTCATGCATTTTTAACATAACAAACAGGTAACCTACTCACAAAAGGGCTTTGTTAAGGTAGGAAATCCCATAGTCATAGTCCAAACAGGATGTCTGTTATGAAGATCTCACCCTAAAAAGAGGAAACCTGATCATTTTTCCTTGATTATCAAGTTGATGCAGGAAATATTAAGCTCTGAAAGAAGATCATACCCTTAAAGCTATGTTGGGACTAAATAATATGAACATATTTTTATATTTTTTCCAGTAGGAAACAAAAATTTCAATGCTAGAAACTAGCATTTTTTATAACAAACAAAAAGAATTCATTTAGGAGGACATATCAGGAAGTGTTCACTGAATGAATGGGTTTCTTATCATTTTCCTCAGTTCTGCAGAGGTATTTAGACGTTCATATAATGTAGGAAGTCTGCAAAGAGCTTGCATCAAACAGTGTATATGCTAAAATGTACCTTTTGCAAGAGAATGACCAAGAATGTTTCAATCTTTATTCCCAGTGGTCCTGTTTGAAGCTATCCTTATTACTGAAAAAAATTGTATACATAATCACTTTTTAAAAATTATTTTTATTTAGGTACTTATGAGAGAGAGAGGGAATGGGTGCACCATGGCCTTCAGACACTGCAAACAGAAGCGTGCACCACCATGTACATCTGGCTCCCTTCAGTGGAGTTGTCTACAAACTGTCCAAGGAACTTTAGTCCCGCAGCTGTCATAAGTCATCAGCTCAATTGGGGTTAGGCCTTGCAGGGATAGCACCTCCTTTGAGCATCCCTGTAAACAACCCAAATGCTGGGGAAGACGCTCTTAACCACTAAGCCCTCTCTCCAGCCCAAGGAAGACACTCTTCAGTGAAGCTGCCGGCAAGTCTTTCAGGAAGTTGTGAGGGCAGTGCAGCTGTCATGAGCGTCTGCCTTTAATTTGTGCATAATCTTTTTTGTACAGAATATCGTAGCTATATTTTTGTAAACAACTTTGATATACTCACTAGTTCATTGTATTAGCTACTTATCTTGTTCATGTGAAAAAATACTTGACGAAGGCATCTTAAGGAAGGAAGGGGTTATTTTGGTTCTCAGTTTCAGGATGCAGGGCTTTTTTTGTTTGTTTGTTTATTGTTTTCCAAGGTAGGGTCTCACTCTAGCTCAGGCTGACCTGGAATTCACTATGGAGTCTCAGGGTAGTCTTGAACTCAAGGCAATCCTCCTACCTCTTCCTTCCAAGTGCTGGGATTAAAGGCATGTGCCACCACACCCAGCTGAGGATGCGATCTTAATGGTGGGAAGGAATGAGGCAGGAGGTGGTGGTGGATGCTCATATCACATACAGAGCCAGGAAGCAGAGAGGGGTGAATGCCAGTCATCATTTTGTGCTTTCTTGTTTTTATTCAGTCTGGGGTCCTAGAAGAATAATATCATCCTCAGTTAGGGAGGCCCTTCTCACCTTAATTAACCTAATCTAGAAACTCCCCAATATTCATATTTTTCATGTGATTCTATATCCTGTTTTATTCACCAAGCTAGATTTGGGTGTAACCATGTCTTTAATTTGTTGCATATATATTCTACCTGGAGTATATAGATGTTTCTTTGCTCATCTCAAGGAAAAGTCACTCAGCAGCCCTAATGCATATCTCTGTCACCTTACTGAATTTTCTATACTCATGTTACCTATATCCAGTTTTATTTTGTTAGTGTACCCAAAATATACTTGCCATCCATATGTAGCATGCTATTGCTTGCCTGTGACTTAAAAAGGACTATAGTTATAATTTTATTGCAAATCAGTGAGTGAAAATTGATTAAGTCATATTTTTATGTCTATGTAAACATAATAGACACATGTACATATACCTTCAGTGGTGATGCCACATTTTCTTTGCAATTTTATTAGATTCATACCTAAATTACTCAGTGGTATTTCATTTGTTTGGCTTAAATTTTACATATAAAATAACTGCCATCTGTATACTTTGTGTGCATTGTGTGTGTGTGTGTGTGTGTGTGTGTGTGTGTGTGTGTGTGCGTGCGTGCATGCATTTGTGTGTGCATGTGTGTTATTTTTGTTTTGTTTTCAGAGACAATCTCACTCTGCAGTCTGGACAGGCCCTGACCTTGAGGTGCTCTTGCCTTAGCTGGACTCACAGGTGTGCACAACGACAACGATCCTACATAGTTCTCTGTCAGTTACAAAGTATTTTCAACAGCCTTTATTTAATATCCAAAGCAGGTTTCTTGTGGTCATGCTTTCTACCTGACCAAACTTGAGAGTAAGGATCAGGGATTCTCACTGGGGGTAACATTACTCTGGCCCTTGGTATGTCCAACAGAAATGACAGTTTTGCTGGAAGTTTCCTTATATTATTCTTTTCACACTTCCTCCATCTAGTTACCTAATTCCTTTTTCGTTTGTCCCAGACCCTCTACTTCAATTTTCTAACACATTTAGCATTGTGGGACATATTCACCCTATATGATTTTAGTCTGTACATTTACAAAATGAAAGTTTAAAAGGAAGGAGAGTGAAAAGAGACATAAATGCATGACATATTTTTAAATCAATAAAAATAAGGATACTTGATTGATGTTGTCCCTTAGATATCCCTGATCACAAACTTTTGATTTTTCTTTTGTATTTATTGAGGTAAGGTCTTGTTGTAGCCCAAGCAGACCTGGTGTTCACTCTGTAGTCTCAGGGTTGCCTTGAAATCACAGAGATTCTCCTACCTTGGCCTCCCAAGTATTGGAATTAAAAGTGTTTCGCCATGCCCAGCTTTGATCGCTATTATTATTATTATTATTACTATTATTAACAACACTTCTTATTGATACATCATGATTTTGGTAACTTCTTTTCCCTTCTCCCTGACCCCATTCCATTGGGGATGCTCCTCAGTGGGGTTGCAAGTATCCCCTCTGAGGTTGTGGATTATGTGCTGTGGGAGCAGTAGTCAGTTATTTTTTGTGGGGAGGGAAGGCCTCTGGGCATGATGTCTCAACCTGTGCACCCCGTCTTCTGCAAAAGTCCCTGAGCCTTGGTGGGTGTGCTTTAAGTCTACTTCACTGAGGACTTGCTAGATCTCTGATCTCGTAGGTGCCGTGTGTCCTCAGTGTCTCCGTCCTGCAACCTGGCCCTGGTTGTCAGGTTCACCGTGGAGCAGCCCTCATGCTGGCTCCCCATTCCTCAGTAGCGTCAGCTATGGCCGGGGTGAATTGTGAGGGGTGCTTCATCTGCTGGGGTTCCACTACCTTCTGGAAAAACAAACAAACAAAAAACAGATTCTCCAGAGTCAGCATAAGTTAATGGGATATGTGCTATTAATTTAGGGAGAATTTGAGGTATGTAACCCTTTTTTTGGCCAAAGACTAATGAGAGCTTCACACTGGAGAGCATAATATTTGTCTCCATAGTATTCTGATCTGCTTCCCAATTTCATATGTGGGTTCCGTTATACTGAGCAGATCTCTTAGCCAATCAGAAATCTACTGGTTACCCACCAAAGCTGTGCACCGCTATTATACTGGTGTGTACATTCTGTCAAGGTGTTTGCTTCTGGGTAGCTTAGACCTCTGGTTGCTCAGGCTGTTGTTGCCCACTTTCCCCCAGTAACTCATGCCGTGATTTCCAGCACTATACAGGCTAACTGTCTGGGGACTGGCTCTCTTCCAGATTCCTGCCAGGTCTCTCTGTGCTCTGTGCTCTGTGTTAGCAGCATATGGTGTCTTCAGCAATAGGGTCTTACCTTTTGCCTCACACGTGTAATAAAGTACTTTGACGGAAACCTGTCTTGATTTGGAGATGCCATAGGTCTCTCCAATCAATAGCTCAATGTGTGTAGCAACCAACTTCTGGTACTGGGAGTTACAGGCAAATTTTAATGGAACAAGTCAATAACTACTTAGCTACTCATGTGAATGGTTAGGAAAAATCTTTAAATGACTGGTAGCAAAGAAGAGATTTCTCTCCTAACTATGCTGAGTTTTACTGAGTTTTGGACTCAATTGAAACTTCAAAGTAAAGTGCAACAGGAGGAATTCATTATGAAAGACTTTCCACCATATGAAAACCGGTAACTCAGCCAGGAATGATGACTCATACATGTAATTTCAACTTTCTAGAGTTTGAGGCAGGAGAATTGTCATGAGTTCAGTTCCAGCCTGAGGTACATAGTGAGTTCTAAGACAGACTGAGCAGTAGAGTGAGATTAATCCCCCCCAAATGTATAAAGTAGCTTTACTCCTTAGCATTGAATCAAGTTCTGCCTTTCCCCTACCCTGCTTACTCTACACCCTCCCTTACATGGGCATTTAATGATACCTGTGTTGGGTCCAGTAGACTTTGAGTGATTGGGTAGATGAGAAAATGAACTGAAGACTAAACAGTGTTGTGAGGGATGGGACTAGTTTCTTCCTAAATGCCACAAGGAAGAATGAAAGTAGGATATAGCTAGAGGTGAGACTTCCTAGGCAAATACTCCCTCATGGGAACCCTTGAATTTTGTTCTGAAGAAAATGAGTTTAACTCCAAGGCAGGTAAACAACTCTGAAAAAATTTTAATTTGGGAAAACTTTATTAAAACTTAATTTTGAGAAGGGCAGAACAATACTTTTGTATCAACTTACTGATAAAGATGATTAAACACTTTTGAGAATGACAGATTATATTCCTTAGTGTGGAAGATTTCTGTGTTCTACAGTATGCCATATTTTCCCCCACATTAATTGTAATTACTGAGCTCTATTGAACAGTACTTTGATGAGGTTAATAATTCAGTTCACAATATATCATGATTGTGATCTTTCAGAAGCTAGAAATAGCAAGAAGTCTTCCCATGGCCAAACTATAGGCACTTTATATACTTGGCACAAGACCCTGCTTTCTCTTCTGATATCCTTTTTAATGATAAAGCTATAACCTGTAACTTTTAGGTTATTCACAAAACTCCTTGTTGGCTTAAAAAGAAAAAAAAAATTGTTTGGTCTCTATGGAAAAAGCGTAATTTAAAGGTGCACCTACTATTACATTTAATATGTTCCACATATTGCTTATGTGGTTCTTCAGCTCTCCCATCTCTAAAAGGAAGCTTTGGGCTGCATACAGAACCCAATGTGCAGAGTGCTTGGTGTTTTCTTTCTACTCTTTCTCCTTTGTGACTCTCTTTCCAACCCCAGATCCACTTCTTGTAGAGGATGGTTACACATTTTCCCCTGTGTCCCCCTTTATCTGCCTCAGCCAATCTCCAAATGAATGCATGTCTATCCTGGCCTTGGCTTTGACACCCTGGATATATTGATTAATAGTTGCCCTAAGCTCCTTTTAGCAAATCAAATTTTCACTTTTAGCAAGGATTTCGCCTCTGATTTATTCAGCAAAGTGAAATGCACTAAATTGACTTTGACATTCAGGGAAAATGGCACAAAAAGAAGAGCAGAGGAAAGAGATATAAATTGTGTGGCAGCTGCAGACTTCAAGCATCAGAGAAGCTGTTTCTATAGAATACACAGCAATTTAAAACACTCTTCAAATGCAGAAGTGAGTTCTGTAATGTTTTCAACAGCCGAGCATTCTTTTGGAGAGAATGAACTCAGGCTTTCTGACATACTATTATTTTGTATTTTGCAGATAAATAATCACTGCACAATTCATGTTGATGCTTATCAAAATTGTTTCATGGAAGCTAGGAAGAGGCTGATTACGTTGGGCAAGAAGTAGTCACAGCATCTGACCCAAAGCAGAATGGTTAATGTGAAAGTGTTAGTGCTTTAGTGCCTTGAAGCCTGAGCAGTAGCTTGTCTGCGTCCCACCCTAAGAATATCTTCTTTAACTGTGTTCTTCTATGTGCAGAGCCAGCCTACTAAACTCCATAGTTTGCCAAGGCACTATGAATAAGTAACTAACAGGTCCAAGATATAAAGTAGAGTTTTGATATATCAAAAATTGTGCTGGGGGTTGGAGAAAAGAAGAAAGTGGCCACACTAAGCTGTGATGAGCCTTTGAGAAGAGGCAGAAGTGTGCAGAATGGCAGGGGATGGGATGGGCCGCAGCGCTGCTTTTGTCACGGAACTTTTGTAATACTGAAGGCAGATGAGGCGGGAAGAGTTGGGACTGGATTTTGATGTTCACATGTTCTTCTCATACCTAGTATGAATTTTCTATGTGAATCACAGACAAGTTACGTATGGTGTCAAAATGGTTTATCAGTTAATTGTACAGTTTTAGAATTGTCCACCTTTAACCTGTCCAAAGCACTTTCGTTGATAACACTTTCTAAGCAGTTCATATTATATGGTAAATGGAGATAACATCTCCATGTGGTTATCGGTACCTTGATATTTCTCTAGGAAGAAAAGCTTTCTTTTACATGGAAAAAATATTTTTTTGTTCCTTAAGTAGGAGTCCACGACTTTTTTAAAACTTATTTTTGGTAGATGATTTCCCTTCTTTGCAAGACTAGGAGCAATATATAGAGCATATAAACTATGTGTAAGAACTTGTTTCCTCTTATGATTTTCCCTGGGTTCAGAGTTGAGCATGATTTGGTTATAGTGCATTCAGTTTAGTTCAGGAGAAAAACAAGTGGAAGCCTGGAGACATAGCTCAGTGAATAAAGTACTTGCCATATATACATGGCAATCTGAGTTCAGATCTGTAGTGCCCATGAAAAAGACATGCAACTGGAATCCCAGTGTTGGGGAGATAGAGATGAGCTTCCTGGGGCACACTGGATAGTTATTTTATCAGTGACCTCCAGGTTCAACAAGAGACACTGTGTCAAAAAGTAAGGAGGCAAGTAACTGAGGAATACCCTCTGTTGTCTCCCTCATTACATGTGTGTTCACCTGCTCAACACATGTATGAGCCCATGCACATATGAAGAAGCATGCCACACAGATACACATGTACATGCAAAAAATTTTTAAAAAGTTGTCCAACTTTTTCTAATTCTGAGAGGAAATATTTAAAGTTCGTTTCAGCTAATCCCAAAATGTGAGTGTACATTCAGTACAACCTTGCTTTTAATAAGGAGTCTGTATGCTAATATCAGTGCTGAGATGGGAAACATCCTTGCCAACAACTTCTTAGGTTACACACATGAGAAAGATGGGATTAGGAGGAGCACCTTGGTGGCTGAATGTGCAGACCAGGATCATTGACCCTCCAGCTTCAGGGAGCCATGTGAAGCCAGTTACATCCCATCATGACAAGAGCATCGGCAATTAATCAGCTGCCTCCTCTGAGCTCCATGAGAGGAGCCTGCTCACCAGTGAGAACCCTTGCAGCAGAGCATGTGGTGTCCTGGACCACTAAGGGATGGAGAAATGAGAGGAGGGAAGAGGAGCAGTTGGTGTCCTGGAGGAAAAAATAAAACCTCCAAAATGGTCAGGAAAAATGTCAAGCTGCTCTTATCTTGTGCCTCAGCCTGTCTCATGGCAGAGTCTAGGGTCAGGGACTTCACAGCAGATCTCTGCCCCTGAGAGTGGAGTGGCCCAGAGCCTCTCTTCCAGTTGTCCAGTGTGGAATTGCACATGGAACAGTTGCCTCTGCTCTTTCAGATTTGATTCTACAAATTTTGGTTATTTCAACATAGAGGATTTTATGATTTATTTTTTCCACTAAACCTTTGTAAACATGCTTGTTTCTTCAGAACCGTACCTGGGAAGCTTGTGACAGCCTCTTTAACTACATAGAATAATACCAAAATGAGTCCCCTTTCTTTTCTAAAGACCTTCTTTTGGCTGGCAGATCTGGAGAAGAACTTCACAGTTGTGCAGGAAGGCTTTGAATTTTGAGGAGAGGCATAAGGCTATAGTGAACAGCATCCTGTCTTTGGCATAAGAGACCCAGATTCTAATTCTAGTATGTCAGCAAGTCAGTTTGCATTTGACTATAGGGCATTTGTATAAGGAAAGGGTATCAATGTCTATTTTGTAGATTGTTGAGACAGTTCTCTGAGCTGATATGGTCAAAGTTCTGTCCAATCATGGTGTGCGATTTAAAGTATTCATATTTGTAAATGCCTTTATTTGCCCATTTACTTTTGGACAAAGACACAGGTTGCTGAATGACCTGTTAAAAGGTTACAAGCTAGTCAGAGACAGAGCTGAGACTGGAGGTCAGCCTCTTGGGTCACAGCTCAGCACTGCTAGTACTTTTTTTTTTATTATTGTCAGTAGCTGATTTTCAGAAAACTGTATATCCACTTTCATCGTATGAGACAGTGGCAAATTACTATCTCATTATGTGCCACCACATATTTTATCTCCACCTTTAGGTTCTTATTAATACTATATTTACTAGTATATACAGGTAGATCAACAGTTGAATGTTATAGAAGTTTTGTTTTGGAATATTTTTTTCTATCACAGACTATAAACAACGAACCCATCTGTTGTTTGTTGGTGTACTGTCTGGATGTTTCATATCAGGTTCCTTTCTGAAAGATTACTAGTGAGTGGAGAGGATCAGATTTCTGCATTCTATGCAGGCAACGTAAGAGAGACCAGTCCCTGATTGGAGCTTTAGATGGAGAAACATGGCCAGCAACTCAAAGTAGCTGATAGTTTGGTAGGTGGAAGATGACCAGAGGCCTTGATAAAACACATGTACTCCAGGAGACAGCAGAAGGAGGTGAACATCTGAACCCATGGGGTGTGTCCAGTATAAAGTGTCTTTGCATATCCCGTGTAGGCTGTGTGCACATATGTTGACTGAAGAATCAGTGCTTCAGGTAGATCAGGCTGGCACATTTGGTGGCCATCAGTTTGTGAGTGATTCGTGGCTTATAATTTGCTGGTCAGTGATCTGATCCATTATACTCAGTAAGGGTCTTTTTTGTGTGTGCGGTGTGTGTCTCAGAGGACAACTGTGGTGCTGGTCCTCCCCTCCATTCTCGCTCGAGAGCTCTTCTTGTTCACCACATACACAAGGCTACCTGGCCAGTGCTCCTGTCTCTGACGTCCTTCTCTGTGGAGGCGTACTGGAATTGTAGCTGCTTGCACCACAGTGTCTGGTTTTACATGGGATTTGGGGATCCAAGCTCAGGGACTCACACTTGTGCTTTAAGCACTTTCTCTGTGGAACCGTATCTCCAGTGCTCAGTGAGGGGCTTAGCATACCTGCATCTGCAGTGAATCTTTAACCCCAACTGCAAAGACAGTTTTATGTAGTTATGTAGAATAACCCATTATTTAATGTGAACTTGAACCATACTATATTGTGATACTTGAGCAAACTGGTGGTGGGAGAGATGTTGGAGATCAAACCCAGAGCCTTATGGCAATGCACACATTCAACCACTGAACTGCACCCTTAGTCGTCAAGAAGAAGTTTTACAACCAGGCTGGGAATGTGAGGCGTGGTTAACCTCTAATCAATAGAATAATATTTGAAATTCCTCTATATGGCTATTAGATTTACAAATCCAGTTGAACCTTTTTGTAAGCTAGCAATAAGAACCCACTAACTAAAATGCCACACAGAATGTATTTTTGCTGCAGGCAATGCCTGTTCATGTATACACTAATCAGATGCTCTGAAATGGCTGTTCTTAGGTTATTGTCTCTATAATTATTTTATGACTACAATATATATTTTATATACTATCAGTATAGTTTTTTTAAATTTTTTTTCATTCACATTGTTTTATGGTGGGGGAGCAGTGTGGGGAGATGCCTCAATGGATAAGAATACCTGTGCAAATGTGACAGCCTGAATTGGGTTCCCCAGAACTCATATGAAAGCTATGCATGGTAGTGGGTATCTATACTCCCAGCCCTCTTACTGCAAGATGGAACATGGAGACAGGAGCATCTCAGGAGGCCCAGCTAGCCTGGAGAATGCTGGGGTGAACAAAGAGAGACCTGGCTTGAAACATGACATCCAGTGAGGACTGGCACCTGACATGAGCATGTCCCCTGACCTCCATGCTTAAAGTGTAGCAGGAGCCTGTCCACACTCATGAATACACACACATACCCACACACACACACACACACACACACATATAAACAACAAATGCACATTTTGCAGCCCATTTAAGAATCTGCCTCCTCAACAGTCTTGAAGAAGTAACGGGAAAGCAGTCGAAGTCAGATTTTAGCCAGCCTACTGCTTCAGGTTGTCCTCCATACAGCTCCCCCTCCAGCGTTCTCATCTCTCCATGACCCTATGGAGAGAACCAAAGGCCAGCACCTGCCTGAAGGAGCTGTTATTGGTCTTCACATAATTAGACCACTCCAACAATGGAGTCCCAGTGTATACAGAGACCCATTAGGCATATGCTTTTCATCTCCTGTGGCAAGGCAGGGTATAAAGCTGCTTATAGCTGTGGTGTTTCCCAAGATTCTAGAGGTCTAGTCCCATCTCCTCCTCCAACTTTTGTTCCCTGCAGCTTACAGAGGAGACCAGCAGCTCCGTGTTGCATTCATACTTGGCCTGTTATCCTCTTATCAGGCTCTTAGCATCCCTTTGTTTATTTGAGGCGACAGGAAGACTGTGTAAAGGCTGCTTAGTCAGGGATATCAGCCTTGTTGGCAGGGGAGTGATTGCCAGTTGAAAAACACGGCATTATTGCTCATTTTTTCCCTCTTATTAGTTTGATTACATTTGCAAATCAAATCAATCCATCAGACATGATCAGGCCTCGTCCGCATTTTAAGGAATAGTAATCTCCGTCTAATAAGATGCAAATGTGTCACATCGGTAAGTAACCAATAAATCATCGTCTTGTCTTTGGCAATCATTAAATATCAGAACCAACAGTCAATTTTTAGTATTTTCAATTTGCGATATGCCGCTGGAATATAAAGATAGATGGACATAATTACACAAACCAAACACTATTTCAGTTCATTCCAGACAGCAAATTTAGTGGAAGGTATAACTGGCTTGTCATCACACTACATTATTCCTAGCGGTTCATGCAAAGTTCACAGACAAGCTTCAAATGGACATTGCTTTTTTTTCAACTTCTAACAACATCCCCACAATAGCAAGCAAACTTTGATGTAAAGACTTGAACCGACTTGTGCATGGCTGTCCGAGTCAGATGTCAACATGACAGAAAACATGTCCCCCATCGGAAACTGCTGGAAGTTCCATCTTCCATCTTCTGTATTTCCCCTTTAAGAAAATGAACTTGCAAATGTAAAAACAAAGAAACTGACAACCAAACACTCTTCAGGTGATTTATGCCAGCCTTATCTATTCTGATGGACTTCTTTCCCTCAGGGGAGCAAGTGAACAAAAAATTAATTTTCCTAAATTTCACATTTTAGACTATTTCTCTATGTGCAATGCATTCTTTTGACCTGAGCCTTTCTTGGCAAAGATGTGCATGTCTGCAGTACTCTACATGGATGGGGAAGAAACAGTGAGTTAATTATGTGCACATAGGAAATCTTAATACATGGAGCATGTAGTAATTCAAAGAATAAGGAACATACTTCGATGAAATATCTGATCTGAATGTACTTACCCTAATTATGCTTGCCAGGCACCTCAATATCCAGTGATTAATTGTGACGTCAGCCCGTTTGTTCACTTACTTATTTTTTATGTATATGCAGAAATCGTTCCATCACAAGGCAGGGCCCTTTCTGGCTCTCTCGGCTCTCTCTGATTCTCTCAAAGTAATCAATATCCATTCTCTTTCTTTTTTGCAAACAATCTTCTTTTATCTATTTCTCTGTTTTTGGCAGTTCAGACTAAAACTCTTTTAAGTCACTGACATGATTTAATTTTTTTTCAGTATCTTTTTTTTCCCCCCTCTTTAGCCTGTTGACTGACCTCACTTTTATTCTCTTTCTTTTCTGCAAAGCCTTTGCCTTCTCCAGCAAAAGTGCTGAATGACATATGAGGAACAAGTTGATCTGACTTTGGTGTACCTGCTACTTATTTTGGGGGCCCTTCATGGAGCTTCTCAGTGACTCTAGTGCACCTTGACAGATGAACAAATGACGTATTCTATATAGTTAAAATTGAGGGCTCAACATTAGGTAATGCCTGTTCCTTGGCTTCTTATGACATATTACTTAAGAGCAATTCCAATTTGCAGTTGACAAGATTACAGTTTTTTTCACTGTATTATTTACTCATTTTGGAAAATTGTTGTGAGTCCCTTTCTGCACATTGCTGCTAGGCTGAGAAACTCAAGTATAAACAAGGGATTGGTGGTCACATTGTTGCAGAGCTCAAAGTCTGGATGGGTTTGGTGGTGTACACCTATTATCTCAGCACTTGGAAGATGGAGTCATGAGGACCAATAGTTCAAGGTCATCCTCAGCTATATAGGGAGTTTGAGGCCAGCCTGGGGTGCAAGAGACCTTATCTCAAAAAAGAATAAAAATAGCAATGAAAACAAACAGCATGGTGATTGCAAGTGAGCAAAGGGCTGTTAATAACAGGGTTTTGGGTGTATTGGGAAAGTGGTCCAGCATACAGTGGGTACCCTCTGGTAAGGAGAGTAGCCTAGAATACAGTGGGTGCCCGTCGTGGCAGAATAACCTTGGGCTAAAGGTAAGATTCTACAAAAAAGTGCTCCTCAACTATATGATCAAATAGTTCCCACCCTTGTTTATTTATTTATTTTTTAACAAAACCTATAATAGAAACAGATCTGTTTTCAGTGCATCTACCCTAATTTGTTAGCAGAACCAAAAGTTATCACCTGTTGAAGAACATGGACCACTCTTTTACAAATCTTGAGACAGTATAATGTAAGTTGTCTTAGGCCCAAATGATAGACAAGGCGAGGTGGGTTCACATGTTGCCCATGAGAACGCTAGATGGGGATCACAGCAACCTTGTGAATGAGCTTAATCAAGTTCTCCACTGGCACATGGCTATACTGACTGGATGTGCTCCTCCAAGCCTGTAGCTGGCCAGTCGAAATGCACCAGCCCTTCGTGACTTTTCTCTGTGCTCCCTGAAAGTTCGAATTCCAGCATTCTTTCCCTGGCTGCACAAAGGCAGAGGCTTTCTAAGGCACAGCACCGGTCTCTCCAAGTGGTTGTCTTGCCAGCCACCCCATGTCTCTCAAGGATCCCATCCAGGTCACCGGTGGCGAGGATCCCCTGTGAGTCACAGCCCATAGAGCTGTGTGCCTTTGAAGCTTTGTACCAGAACCTTCTGCTCTCTCTAACCAATTTACATACCACCATGGTATGTTTAATTTGCTTTTTCATCAAATCAATAATGGGTCTAATTGAAAAAATTGGCAGTGTTATGTGCAACCTAACTACTGATCTCAATGTTTGCAGGCTAAAGCGAGCAGCGCAGCAGCTCTGTGCAGACACCTGTGTTATTGGTGTTGTTCTACTAATGCTACAAAAACAAACATTAATACAGGTGGAGCATCTGCACCGATTGATCACTGTGCTAGGAAAATTAATCACCTGGCTTTCAGCTCCAAGAATAAAATTTACATCCTTAATGTATAAAACGTATTAACACACGCATGCTTACCCCACCCACCTCTGTGATGGCAGTGGAGGGGCCTGAGCAGGCCCATTCAGAGTGTTCCTCTGCAAGTCTGGGTCAGCTTGTGTAAATTGCAGGCCAGGTTCAAATTCAGATCTGGATGACATTTCAAAAATTTACATTGGAAACTTTTTGCTGTTGTTGAGAAATTGAGAGAAAATTAGACAGTTATTCCACCCAGGGGACTTGTACTTGGAACTCTACAAAGAAAACTCCTGGATGGAGTTTTTAGGATGAATTTTATTTTATTGCCCCCAAATTAGAAGGGATTTTAGTGACACCCTCATCATCCAGCAAGATTCACTGAGTTCCTAGTAGGTGTCAAACCCAGTTTTTAACATCATGTGTATGTTATGTGTTATGCTGTCTTCAAACATAGTCTGTAATTACGGATTGCCTGTAACGGTATGTTATAGCTAGGTACTGTGAAGTTACGGAAGTCAGTGTGTTAGAGTTCCGAGAGGTAATAGGATAGTGGACATGAATGAGATTTTTAAATTAGCTCCAAATTTATTGTGTAAAGAGTCCTATTTTTTAAATTTCTCTGCAATTGTTATTCCATTTTGTTACATTTTGCTATGTGGCTCCCTGCACTGTTTACTTTCCTACAAAGCCAGGATGGCGTTGCTGTGGGTGGAGCAAATTTAGCAGAGACACTCTTCAGTCAACATAATGGATGGGCTGGGCGTGGTGGCTCATGACTTTAATCCCAGCACTCAGGAGGCAGAGGTAGGAGGTTCACTGTCAATTCGAGGCCACCCAGAGACTTCATAGTGAATTCCAAGTCAGCCTGGACTAGAGTGAGACCCTACCTTGAAAAACCAAAAGAAAAAAAAAAAGATAATGGATGGCTTGGTCTGGGAAAATGCTGCCTATAACAAGATAGCTATGGCTTATTTTTTGTTTTGTTCTGCTGGCCTGCAAGTAACAATCCTCCCACCTCAGCCTCCCTATTTCTTAATTAGAAATACGACTCACAGCTCCGTGGAGATGGGCTCGTGGGTCAACCGAGCAGGTCTGAAGACGTCCGCTAACAGCAGTGTCCATGCAAATACCGGGTGGGTGTGGCAGACCCCTGAGCAGTGGCTTCATCCTAGAAGAGATTTAAACCACAGAGAAAATTGACAAGTCTAGAAACAGTCTGATCATCCAATATGGGGGTGTGGCAGAGGGGCCCTTAATGGTTGAAGACCAGAGGTACAGCTCAGTACTCTGTGGTGCACAGGATAGGAGCCCCTCCTGCAGGTGCTCCTAATGTTTATATGGACCTGAGATTTATTTATTTATTTTAGTTTTGTGAGGTAGGGTCTTGCTCTAGCTCAGGATGAACTTGGAATTCACTATGTAGTCTCAGGCTGGCCTCAAACTCTCTGCAGTCCTCCGACCTCTGCCTCCCAAGGGCTGCGATTAAAATCATGCTCTGCCACCATGCAATTTTTAAAATTTTTGTTAATTTTATTTATATATTTGAGAATGACAGAGAGAAAGAGGCAGGGAGAGAGAGAATGGGCATGCCAGGGCCTTCATCCACTGCAAACAAACTCCAAGAAGCATGAGCCACCTTGTGCGTCTGGCTTAGGTGGGTCCTGGGGAATAGAGCCTGGTACTGAGGTCCTTAGGCTTCACAGGCAAGTGATTAACAGTTAAGCCATCTCTCCACCTCTGACCTGGGAATTCTTAAGTATTTGTCCAGGGTCCTATAGTGATTCTGTGCTAATGTACAATTAGAACTAGATAGATTAGCTAAAACTACTTGGAATTAGATGTAGGTTTGGGTTTTTCTCTGCAGCACCTAGTTCAAATAGCTAATTCCTAAGCCTGCTGAGGCTCAAATAAAAGCAGTTTTGTAAAATTAAAAAATAAAAAGATAATTCATGAATGGAGTTGAAGATGTCAGCCTGCTGAGGCATTGTTTGGATTGACATAAAGTCATAGTGCATCATGGGCTGTCATATTGCCCAAGAACTTTGGCAGATCCTGGTAAACATGCAGGAAGTGTAAATGCAAACACAGATCTTACAGCAAGGGAAAGGAAGAGATTTTTTTCTGAGCCAGATAAGAGTGGCAATGGCCAAGGAAAACAGATTCAAGTGTTCTAAAACAGCATGTTCTCATGTGGAAGTGGTTCCATGGAGTTTTAGAATCTCCAAACAAAAGTATGGCTGAAAGCATTTTCCAAAGATGTTGGGTGCATCAAAGCAGAGGGTCCTCCACTGCCAGCCCCAGGTCTTGCTTTGGGGTTTGTAGAAGGAAGTAATCTGCTATGTTAACACATTCCCAAGTTTTACTTGATCTTCACAAGGATGTTAGCCCAGACACAGAGGTGGGAATGGGTGGCTATTAAAGGAACTAAAAATAGCCTAAAATAATTTTACTCTGGATTTGTTACATTTCATCTCTCCATATTCACGAAATTCTAATCAGTCAACCAACCAGCCTTGTGCGATCTTTAAATTTATTTTACTGTCTTTTTTCTTGTTTTTTTGAGGTAGTGTCTCACTCTAACCCAGGCTAACCTGGAATTCACTATGTAGTCTCAACATGACCTCGAACTCATGGTGATCCTCCTACCTCTTCCTCCAGAGTGCTTGGATTAAAGGCATGCGCCACCACACGTGCTCATTTTTTAATTCTTAAATAATTTCTATAATCTTTCCATAGGAAAATAATAAACCTTAATAACCACATATTTAAAGTGTTATTCTCATTTAAGCCAATTCTATGCTGCTGTCTTTGAACTCATTTTATGTCCACAGATGTGCACTAAGAAAATTTGGAACCAATCAGATCCCTAGACCACTGTTAACACAAGCAGCATTTTAAAGCCAGGCATGGTGGGAGAGACAGAAGGGTCACTGGAAGCTCAAGACCGCCCCAATGATGCTTATTTTTTTCTCACATGCAGACCTTAGACATGTACATCTTTTTCACCTGGAAAATATCAGTTCATATTTACAGCATACATAAATCCTAATGATTAGGAATTCCTATTAATTTGCTATTTGAAGCAATTATGTAAGATTTTTCCTATGTATTGATTTAAACCAACAAATAAGATTTTATAACTTTTTGAAAACAATTAACTGTTTTTGTTTCTTTTAAAAGGCATGTGTAACTTACAGTAGGGTGTTGAATATAGACACAATCTTTTATAACAATATTCATGGTACTATATTTCTATCTGGTAGACTGCCCTGCAAACATAATCCTAGTTTTAATGAAAAATATGGGAAAATACATGAAATCATGGTAATAAACACAGAAATATTGCATGCCTCTCTTTATTATTTACCACTAAACAAAGCCTAAGAAACAATAGTTACACAGTTTGACGCTTGAGGGCATCCTCGTGGTGTATCAGATTACATATATTAAACACATAGGAGGACACAGAAGCACAAGCTGGCAACTTGTGTAGCTGCACCGATGTGGGGTGGCATCTCATACAGCTGCAGGGAGTCCCAGGACACCGTTTTTTATCAGTGACTTGTACATGGTACCCTGAGCATCTTTGCATATTGTGTCATCAGCTTCCAATTTTATTTCTCTCCTTCCCTTAAGCAGGAGTGTTTCACAGTAGGGTGTGATTGCCATTTTGATTGGGAAATTATTTGTTTTCTAGGACATTTAACCTTCTTTGGTTCTTCTACTAAAAGTCCCAGTTCAAAAACTCGGCTGTTCATTTCCAAATGCCACCTCCTGGAGGGAGAAGGAGACAGCAGGTGGTGCTCTTAATTGAGAATTACTTGAGTGCAAATAGATGTTAAATGAAAACCAGTACAAATCAAAGTAAGAATTTTTGTGTGCATGCCATTGTGTTCCATGTAAAGTGTGCACCTAGGCAGATAGCAGTCAAAGATAGCCACTGGAAAGTAGGGCACCAGATACTTTTATGGAGTTGTTTTGGTATAGAATGCAATGTTTATAAAAAAAAATAAACACAGTCTTATTTATTAAAGAGTTTAAATATATTCAGAGTAAGAGAAGTACTTGAAATTTGGGCTGTTAGGGAGATGGCTCAGTAATTTAAAACACTTGCTGCTGAAGCATCAGGAGCTGAGTTGGATCCCCAACACCTATGGAAAAAGCTGAGCATGGCTGGGCTTCCCGTTGCCCCGGTCCTGTGGAGGTCAGAGACAAGAGAACACAAGGGCGCTTGTTGGTCAGCCAAGCTGACGGAAAATGTCAGCTCCAGGTTCAGTGGCTTCCGGTTTCATGAACACAGGCTGTGTGTTTTAATGTTATCACTAATTTATGAGTTATTTTATAAGAAACCAGAAAAAGCTGGGTTCTTTCCTTCTCCAAGGAAGAAAAGTTTGAATCCTACTTAACTGATAAAATAAGAAATCTCATCTCTGATAAGATGATGGAGAATGGGTCAAGAGAGAAAAAATAAAAATAAAATATGAGCAAGATGTGAGGCCTTTTCCAAAGCAGTAGGGTCAAGTTTGATTAGCCAGGATTAGTGGTGGAGTCTCATCTCCTCTATCCTTGTCATGCCTCACACCTTCCTGCATGCCATGTGCCCAAACTGGGGAATTCATCTACTTCTTAAGGACTCACCAAAGAGCACACTTTTAGCCAGCTCATTCCAAGGGAAGTGGCCAGGGTTAGAATCCTACAGTATGGCCAAGATAATAATCCCAACGTTATAGAAGTAGGAGCTCCCGGGAACCTGTTCGGAGATCACAATTAGGTATATATAAGAAGTTTCAGTGATGGGGAGTTTCTAAGTACATCTTTTGAGGAAAAGTAAAAGTATGGGTTCAGAGAAATTCTGGCAGAGTTTTGGTCAAAATATGATTATAGATATAAAATAAATTAAAAGTTCAAAGAAAACGTATTTGCATTCCATTGCCTGGTTTGACCTGGGTCATTAAAATTTCTCTTTTTAGTCTTTGCCTTTACACCCATGGCCAAGATAGGCACATAGGAGAGCTGTCCACAGAAGCAATCAAAGGGGTCTGGGAAAATTGTTCACTGAGCTGAAATGCTTGATACACATGTATGGGTTTATGTCCTCAGAGCTCACACAAAGCCAGACACAACAGTGTGTGTCCACAATCCCACAGCTCCAAAGAGCATTTGGGAGGTGGAGACAAGAAAAGTTCCAGAAGAACTCAGGCTGGATGTCCTGTTATAGGCAGTGGCAAGAAATAAGTGAGCCTGTCAAGCAAGGTAGTAGTGAAGATGACAGTTGATGCTGCTCCCATACCTCTATATGTGCACCTTGGTGTGAACACCACTCACGTGTGAACACACACACACTCACACACTAACACAGCCAATGAACACAGAAACATCTGGCTTCCTTTCCTGAAAGAACTGCTACTCCCCAAACTTACTTCCAAACTGGGATTCAATTCACACTGTTCTGCAATGTTCGGAAGATGAAAATGCCAGTGGCTTAGAGATAATATTGAGCTCTCCATCCTATGAGCCCACTGAATTTGCCTGTTAAGTTCTTCCTGCAATTAAAACCGATAGAGGCATTCATACACTTGTTGCAAATTGATGTGATCTCCTTTGTCTGGGATCTAAGTGAGATTGCCCAGTAGTTTTTAATTTAGCAGGTTAAGAAGCACAATTAAAATATCATGAAAAAGATCATAATCAGACTCCGTCATTGGGGTTGTCCCTGCAGAGTCAATAAAGGGATCAGTGTATTTAATAATTACCTTGCTTGTTGTACATTTGTTCTATTTGTGGACAGAAGTGTTAATAAATACCCATACCATTCCAGTGGGAACGACTCCCACTGAATTAACAAGCCCTGGAAGGGGTCCTAGCACACTGACATGTCTCTGTCTTGTGAGAGGTGCCTGACTCAAACAGAACTCCTGCCTTCCCAGTGGTGTAGACACCACCATCTTCCTTGTTTATAAAGTAACACCTTGAGAAACTGCTGAACAGGAATTGTTAAAAAGCTAGCCTCTACATTTTAAATTTTATTTAACAGACAGAGAAAGGGAGAGAGAGAAAAAAAAAGAGAGAGGGAGAGGGAGAGGGAGAGGGAGAGAGAGAGAGAGAGAGAGAGAGAGAGAGAGAGAAAGAGAGAGAGAGAGAGAGAGAGAAATAGAAAGAGAAAGAGAAAGAGAAAGCAAAAGAGAAAGAGAGAACGAATGGGCATGCCAGGGCCTCTAGCCACTGCAAATAAATTCCAAACGCTTGTACCACCTTGTGCTTCTGGCTTACGTGGGTCTTGGGAAATTGAACCTTAGTTCTTTGGCTTTGCAAGCAAATGCCTTAACCAATAAGCAATCTCTCCAGCCTTCTAATTTATTAAAGAAACAATTCTGTTGAGTTTTAAATAGCAAAAACATAAAAAACTATGAGTGGTGGCATACACTTTTAATCCCAGCACTTGCAAGACAGAGGTAGGAGGATCACTGTGAGTTCAAGGTCAGCCTGAGACTACATATGTAGTGAATTCAAGGTTAGCCTGGGATAGAATGTGATGCTACTTCAGGAAAATAAAAAATAAAAAACCTCTTCCATGCTAACCAGCAACTAAAATTTATGGAATATACCTTAAATATCGTCACAATGAAGGTTCATTTAGGAGGTTAGCAGCTATCATTGGATTTGAGTTAGTCTTTATTTCTAAGCCAGTGTGTCATATATTTCAATATTCAATTCTTTCCAGGATAAGGTCCTAGAGAAACTAAGACAGAAGTTGGAATTTAGCATTTACCCCTTATTATTAATTAATCAATAGTAACTTATCCAGAAATATTTTTATTTATGCTAAAATTAAATGTAGTGATGACATTTGAAAACATTGCTTCAAGTGTAAAAACAGTATTGACAAGTTACTCTTTTGAGGTCATGTCTTTGATGAATATGTGAGCATTTACTTTAGTATTAAAGTCCTAGAACCATCTATGAATTAAATCAATGTCCTTGTCCATAACTGCATCTGGTTTTCAGTGAGAGCCTGACGTGTCAAAAGTGATGAGATATTTTCTGTTCTAATTTAAAATATGTAATAAGTGAATAGTATGCTGTACAAATAATCTATAATATCTACCTCTACATAGCATATGGAAGTTTATACCCATTTCATTATCTATGAACTTCTGAGTCCATTGGCTTTACTGAGAGTCTTCAGAATATGAAAATAGTAATATCTGAATTCTTTGGGAAACATTAATAAGGCAGAAGACTCACGGGGTTACCTCTATCTTAGGTTTGTGATGAGGTGGAAATATTAAGGTATACAAATTTTGTATGCAATGTGGACAGGCAGAATGATTAGGGAAGGGAAAATAGAGTCTTTTAAATTTCTTTATTTTCTGTTTCTAACTTTACATAAACTACTCACATCATCAAGTTTGATTTTAAGATGGTGATTATAGAATACATGTAAACCAGGAACAAAATATTTTAGAAGTGAAAATTATTACATGTGTTTCTTGTATCTCAAATTAAGATAATTGATCTATCTGCACCACAGGTGGAATAAGAAACAAATAAAAGTCTGGCGTCTTCCATTAAAAACTCGCTAAGTACAGAGTAGTGCTAGCGGCATGCACGCTGTTCTTCACTGCTGCAGTGCACTGGATGACGCGCGCTCCGTGTGAGGCTGTGCGAAGGAGTGGCAGAGTACCAAAGAAAATTTCCAAAAGCAAAAATCAGAGCCCCGTGAGACTAAAGACTCAGTAGTAGTGACAGAATGGGCAAAACCCCCAAGGCAGATGTGTACTTGATTGTATAGGAGCAGGAAGGAGCCCCAAGACATGGATGTTGAGTAAGCCACTGGTGGAGGAGGGTAAGGCAAAGTGAGGCAGGAAGAGGAGCTATACCATGGTGTTTCTAGCAATCATCTCATTTATTCAACAATTTGTTAAGATCCTTACTAACTAACCCAATTAAAATTTTATACTTTCAGGTGGTGTTAGGAGCGAGCATGCCATCCTTGGTAAAAATCCTATGAATTCTTCAAATTCATTGAGTAAACTTTCAACAAACACATTTTAACCATTTTCCAACATGTAACCTGGCAAACAATGTCTCTGTAGACTATTCTTTCTCATAACTGAAAAAGTCCTTGCAAGGATTTAAATTTGGGCCTTATTTCAACAGCTGGAATAATTACCCTTGTTTTCTAGGTTGTGTTTTCATATTAGCTTTGTATATGGTGAAATATATATACAAGAACATGCATCATGATAACAAGCGTTTACGTATTCAGTTCTTACAGAAATTATTAACTGAACACAGCATGCCTAATGTATGAATGGGATTTGTTTTCCTAACTGTAGTCAGCTTCCTCGCCTGTTCAATGAACATTTTGAATGAGATCATTTCCCACATCATTTCCTGAGCTTATTTATTTTCAAAGCTCATGTGCATCGGACTAGGGCTGTTAGCTTTACCGATCTACCTTGGCTCAATGGCAATGAACCAGGAGCCTGGCTGGGTGGAGGTTGAACTCTGTGAGTGTGAAGTAGAAACTGGGTGTGGCGCTGGGGAAGATGACAATGCTAGTTCAATGCCAGAGATGCTAGGCTGTACTTTGTGGGAAGAAGGTTGCATTTGCTATTTTCACTCTCCAGCCCAATACCCCCATGTTCCCGACCCTTGAGGAATTGTTCAGCCTCTTGTGTCACCTCACAAAGGTGGTGCTCTCCTGGTGCTGGCTCCCCACTCTTGTGGTGCAGAGTCCAATAGCCATGGGTTGTGAAGAGAGGTCCTAGGAGTCTCTCCTCTTACTCTCACTGCTTTTGCCCTCACCCAAGCTGTGTCCACTCTACCTTCCCATCTGACATCTGTCCTTTTATTCCTCAAACATGGCTGAATACTATGTACATCCTTGTGACTTTGAAGGCTCTGGGAATATACTTACCAAAAACTAAAACATAGGAAATTTTCTATTGTTAATAATACCAAGTATTTTCCCATGACTGTGAATGCAAAGATGACTGAGTTGTTTGGTATCACAGGAGATATACTGCCTTTGCTAAGTTACCATGCAATGTGACCTCATATATAGTAAGTAGAAAAGGAGAAAGCAAGAGATGGAAGCATTTGTCAGACAGAGTTCACTAAGGTCATGTTACAGAACTATTGTTCAGGGATGAACAGGTTTAAGAGTCATGGACCCGGCAGACAAGAAGCCAGAGTGCTTCACACACAGCATGGGTCTGCACAAGGGCATACTTGTTTGGGTAAGGAGTAAAGATATTTAGGCACATCAGGCATGGTAATGCTATCGGGGCTTTGATTCTAAGTTCTGGTCACATGTGCCTGGGTACAGACCGTGATTACAATACTTTAAATCATGCCACCATGAGTAAGTTTGTACTTCACTTTCCTTACATGTAGGATAGAAAAAAAAAAAAACAGATATATTTCATAAAATGCTATGAGAATTAGTTGCATGTAACTGTCTTACTCCTTGTTCATTTTTAAAATTTATTTGTAAGGAGAGAGAGAGAGAGAGAGAGAGAGAGAGAGAGAGAGGGACAGAGAGGGGGGGGGGAGAGAGGGACAGAGAGAGGGAGAGATATAGGTCCACCAGTGCCTCTTGCTACTGCAAACTCCAGACACATGTACCACTACACTTGACTGCATGTCTGTCTGGCTCTTTTTATTTAGAGTGTGGGCACGTCAGGGATTCCAGTCACTACACACAACCTTCAGGTGCATGTGACATTTTGTGCATCTGCCTTTATGGGTACTGGATAATCAAACCTGGGTGGTTAGGTTAGGCTTCGCAGACAAGAATCATAACTGCTGAGCCACCTCTCTAGCCCGATGCCCGGATTTTTAAATGTGGTTTCTGAAGATCTGAACTTCAGTTTTCATGCTTGTGTGGCAAGCACTTCGCCCACTGAGCATGTCCACAGCACTTCACCATTACTTATTTGTTTTGAATTGATATTTTCTGAGTAATTAATAAAGTTCAGAATTTGATAATGCTCTAGGAGAATATGTTTGAAGCAAGTTTTGGGAGAAAGGAATTCAGTTTTAAAAATTTCCATGGTACAGTTCTATTAGAATGCCTAAAGTGGATTAGAAATGGAAACATCTGCCAGGTGTGGTGGCACACACTTAATCTCAGCACTCAGGAAGCTAAGGTAGGAGGATCACTGTGAGTTCAAGGTCAGGCTGAGACTTTCAGGTTAACCTGGGCTAGAATGAGACACTACCTCAAAAAGAAGAAGAAGGAAACATCTAATGCTCTTAAGAAAAGTGAATTTGTGTGCTATTGATACTGTTTTATTACCTCTATGGAAGTGAGAAGCATATAGTGTGCATATATATATATATGTGTATATATATATGTATGTATGTATATTTATATCTATATCTATTTAAATGCTTTTTATTTATTTATTTGCAAGTGGAGAGAGACAGAGAAAAGAGGCATACAGAAATAATGGGAGCATCAAGGCCTCTAGCTACTGCAAACAAACTCTAGATGCATGCACCAATTTATGCCTCTGGCTTAATGTGGGCACTAGGAAATTGAACCCTGGTTGTTAGGCTCTGCAGGCAAGTTCCTTAACCATTGAGTGATCTCCCAGCCCTCTCTATATTTTTTAAAATTATTTATTTATTTATTTGAGAGTGACAGACACAGAGATAAAGACAGATAGAGGGAGAGAGAGAGAATGGGCGCACCAGGGCTTCCAGCCTCTGCAAACGAACTCCAGACATGTGTGCCCCCTTGTGCATCTGGCTAACATGGGACCTGGGGAACTGAGCCTCGAACCGGGGTCCTTAGGCTTCACAAGCAAGTGCTTAACCACTAAGCCATCTCTCCAGCCCTCTCTATATTTTTGTTAATATCTTATTTATTTATTTGTAAGTGTAGGGGGAGACAGGAAGAAGAAAGTCAGAGAGAGAAAATGGGCATGCCAGGGCCACCTGCCACTGCTGATGCAGGATTTTGGGGTTCAGGAGGGGTCCCCTCTAAGTTGATGAACCTCAATTTTAGGTCTTGTCCTTTTTAGCAAAGAACTGATATAAACAGATTCAAGAAGGATAAATTGTGAATTATTAAATTTATTTAGGAAGGAATCACACATTTTGGGGATTTTTTTAAGGAGAAATGGGATCTAGGAGGAAGACCTAGAGCAGCGTCAGAGGCACATGGGAGGTAAGAGGCATGCATTTGTGTGGAAAGCATAACCTATTCTTTGAGATTCATTTTATAGAAGTTGTCTTTAGGCAAGGAGGCTGGAGTAGAGCCATAAGAATGTAGAAGACCTATGTAGAGAGATCTAGCACAATCAATCAAATGTGGAAGGCACAGCATCCATCCGGAGCTTCCCCATGGAAGAAAGTTCAAGTTGGTGATGGCGTGAGAATAGGAGAGGGAGCCAGGCATTGAGAAATTGGTATTAAGAGAGTTATATCCATGGTGATGCCAAGTTTAGAGAAATTGCACAGGTAGCAGGCCCAGAGTAAGGGGACATACCTACATGGTAGATCTAGAGTGTAAGGAAAATGCACACGTGGTAGATTCAGAGACCAGAGGAAAACCATACATGTCAACTACCCAGAGCAAGAAGAAGCAATATTCTGCTCTACCCCTGCTCCTGGATACACAAAGGGGAAGATTTGATTCTTTGCAGATTCAAAGGGACAGTCTTCAGGGCCAGCAAACCTGGATAGTGAAGGCTGATTATCTAGGTAGGTAGACTACGGACAGCAAGGGAACACTGCAGCTGTTGTAGATGGATCTCATTAAGACACAATTTTGTTCATGTCAAGGCTAGGTGGCATTGGTTCTCTCTGGGCCTCTGTTCCTAACTGAAAGTGCTTAAAAGAAGCTAGTTTTCTACTATTTTTCCTTCACTGCAAACAAACTCCAGATGCATGAGCTACTCCATGTATCTAGTTTACATGGATATTGGGGAACTGAACTCAGATCACTACACTTTTCATTTAAGCACCATTTATCCAGCCCAGTATATGTATATTTTTGAGACAAGGTCTAGTATATGACAGTGTAATCTCAAGCTCACTATGTAGCCAATGATAGTCTTGGACTTACTCTCCTGCCTCTACAAGCTCTGTGCTAGGATCAGGCATGCACTATTACACTTGGTATGTGCAGTACTGGGAATTGAACCCAGGGCCTCATGCCTGCTAGACAGGGAATCTATCAACTGTGCTGGCTCCCTCCAAGCCCATGGAAAACAAGTTTAGATCCACACTTTCGGAGCACGCTGGGTGGTGGTGGCGCACGCCTTTAATCCCAGCACTTGGGAGGCAGAGGTAGATGGATCGCCGTGAGTTTGAGGCCACCCTGAGACTACATAGTGTGTTCCAGGTCAGCCTGAACTAGAGTGAGACCCTACCTTGTAAAACCAAAAAAAAAAAAAAAAAGAGAAGAAGGTCCACACTTTTGGCTACCCATATTGAAGAGCTGCAAGGAATAATGGAGGTTTCTGAATATGAACAGCAAATGTGCACACACCCACACACAAAAGGAGAACACAAAGGCCGGCCATCTGGATTGGCACCTGAGGGAATTTAGCCCTGAATGTCTACCTTGAGGTTATACAGCTAGCTTCTTAGTAGCTGCAACTGGTTTTTCTAACTCTTAATCCACCCTGTGAACTGTCTCAAGCTGTGCTTTTCAGTGTCTCATTGTCACTCAAGTCAATTTTGCATCCCTTTATATGCACTTCCTCCCTCTGGAACATACTTCCACCCTACCCCTGTGTGGGTCATCAACCTGAAACTCACACATTCAAGCACCCTCCCCTTGTTTTGCCTGCCCTGCCCGGTCATCATTTCCATGGGCAGAGTGAATTGGATTGACCCTCAGATGGGCTTTATCTCCAGGATAAGCCCTGCTGCATACTGCCTGTCTGGTCACATTCGTGAAATGAGGCAGCCTGATACTCACTAAGGACCTAGGGCATGAGCTCTATGAAGTTGCTGCCTTCTCCCAGAGGCAGCATTGAACTAGATACTCCCTGGAGTGTAGCACTTAGCGTTGCCAATGACCCTCCTTGATGGCCCTAGTTTAAAGGGACCTGCAGAAATGCTTAATTTACCAAAGGGGATGTGCTGCTACATCAGATCTTAGACTCCCTGAGTTCTTACGTAATGAAATCATTCCAGAATTATGAGCTATAAACACTTTAGTCATATACGAATAGAATTTTGCTTATTTATTCCCTGTGTTTAAGAGTGGGTTGTCGCTGAATGACTATTTTGAGCAGGTTAGTTAGTATCTGTGAGAAGCGTACTCATGAACTGTAATGAAATGGTTGTGCTGTGTCCTTTGCGAAGCCTCAATCCTCAGTTACCTCTCTTTCATTTTGTGCTTACCGCTGAATTAGATGTTAGGATGCCCAGATCATTTTTGTCCTTTAAATAATGTACTAAATACTTCCTTCCTTCTCTCATTTGATTTCAAGATATAGAGAATAAATGAGATGTTCGGGTGGGTTTGGCTGTCTTTTATGAAACCCAACCTTTCTGGAGCCGCCCTGTGAGATGTGCTGGAGGCTGCCTTCATGGGAGCAACCTCCTCCCAAGCACCCATCCTCTCCCCTGTCATCCCCAGGCCCTGCGCCTGCATTTGTGTGTGTAGATTTACAGTTTATCTTTATCTACAGCTTCATCTGTAGGTAGCTATTATAGCTGCCTCGCCTGGATATTGTTTGGGCCTGATAGATCTGTCTGTAGTTCATCAAAGGGGAGCGGAGTGCCTAAAAGCCATCGGGTCCAGCTGAGGATGAAATACGAGCCATCAGCCTTGGTAATGGCTGTAAAATTTCATAATTACACGGCCTTTATTACATTGCATAATGATCCTGAAGCAGTATGGAACAATTAATTAAGATTTTCAACCGTGGCTCTTTCAGAAATTAAAAGGTGCTAGTAGCTGAGAAATGGGGATCTGTCTTGTCCTAAAAGCATTAGGGATGCTTAAAAAATACTTCCTTACACATTTATTTTCCGTTAAACGAAGCATCTATTGGTTAGGAAACACATTAGTACACCTTGCCTATTAGAGAGTCTTTATTTCAACTTTGGAATCAGTATTTTAAAAGGAATGGAATTAACAAGAGTGCCAAGGATTTATAAAACTCCCCAACTTCCCTTTTTTCTTCTTTGAAAAATTCTATTCTGCCTCCTGCTATAGCCATTTATCACGTTTATGGTTGTTCATCTCTACACATTAAATAAATGCAGGCTCGGAGGTAGGGGTCAGTTAACTGCCTGCAAGAGTATACTGACCAAGGAGTTTTCCTTACACTCTCTCATATCTTGAGGCATTAAAATTCCTTCATGATCTCTGCAGTTTTGACAGTCATCCCCAAAGGAAGGCTTTACTGTTTTCATTTATTATCTTGTGAATGCAGCATGTCACATCTAATATATACCTTTTATTTTTTTTCATAATCTCATATTTACACCCCATAAAGAGTAATTAAATTTGGGGACAGCCAGTAAGAGTCACTAAGAAATCACTATTTAAAAAAATAACAGAAGCTAAAGAAAAATACATAGCACACATGCACATGTGTACATTTTTGCATGTGTGTACATTGATTCATTTGTGTACTTACACATGTGTGTATTTATACATGTGTATAGTAATAACCCATCCTTGACTTGATTTTTTTTTCTAATGTCAAAGGAATTGTGAAGATGGTTGAGTACCCTAAAATACTAATAACTAAAGATTTTGAAAATAAGCCCATCTTTTGACAATAATGATTCCAAGTTCCATCTTGGGCTTTCATAGGAAACAGACATGCTTCAAGGAGACATCATCAGTGGAATTTAAATTTAAATGAGAATGTAAGAAACACAATCTCTTTCCCTCATTGTGATTTTCAGAGAACTCCCGCATATCTGTCTCCATCAACTATTATTGTTTTTAAATTGACAATTATCATATAACATTTTGTGGGTCTAAAATATTTCACGGGAGACTAAAACTTCCCTTGGGCCTCCCCAATAATAAACTTTCGATGGAGTATTTGGAAAGGATTCTGTTTCAAGCAGGAGCTCAGGGTAAAGTCCCTTGTTGGGGCATTTAGTCCCTTAATAGGAATTTTCTGATCTGCTGTCATTCTTGTTCACACACTGAGTGTCACCGCCTCTAAAACACTTGTCATTCTTTAATGGAAACAAAGTAGTCATTGCAGCCGGAGCCGCAATGTCATCCACCACCCCTTGCTGTGTCGGCAATAGTGAAAATGACAGAGCTGCTCTCAGTAGGGGTAATTAAAATGTAAATATTGATATTTTATTATTTGAAATTACTTTCCAGTGCGGCATTTAATATCTCTCCATCTGTGCGGCTCTGTTTAGCGGTCACTTTAGTGCAGCTCGGGGAGACCACGCGGCGGCTTGATCCCCGTTATGTCAAAATGCTTGTTGCTGCTTAATTTTGATATCTAATTAAGTGGAAAAGTACAGTCCACACTGTAATCCATGGCATCTTAACCAGCTGCTTGGGTATATTTAGAATTAATCTCCACTATGGAATCATCCTAATGTATGCAATTAAGAGTCTGCCGATGGCTAATTAGGTGTGTTAGAGTCAGGCAGCTTTTTTCCCCTCCCCCTCCCCCTCTCCACTTTCCTTTTGGACCATTGCAGACTTAGGAGTGCCAGTCTCCAGAGGTATCCTTAATGCTACTCAAATGAAGTTAGGACAGCCTGCCACTTCCGAGCGGAGTCATCTGTGAATGGTAGCCCTGCGTGAACTTCCCTTTCTTTCCTTGAATCAGCCTTCCGTAGGAATCTCTGGAATCTCCTGGGTTTATTGGAAGGATGTCCACAGTGGCACTGCAAGGCCAACAAAGGAGAGAGGCAGGGCACAGAGATAAACACAATCCAACAAATGGGAGCAGGAGGCTGTGGGGACGAGCTGTGGGTGCTGCCGAGCACTTGTGGAGGAGGGTTATCACAGCGTAAGAGGGTCTTATTGCATGGGCAGTGATGTCTGTCCTCTTGAGGACTCCTCTTCGGAATGGAAGGGCCTCTCTGAGAAGTGGGATAAGAGGTATAGTTTTAGCTTGAGGGCCACAAGCAGCCTTTCATGGCCAAGAGCTATTCTAGGGCGGCGGAATTCCTAGAGCTGAGTTGTCTTCTGTTTTTGTTTCTGTTTTATATTAACTTGGCCAATTGTGCAAACTGAGGATAGTCAGAGTGGAAGAAGGCAGGGCAGAGAGGAATCGCCGGGGTGGCCACTGTTGTCAACAAGGAGATAACTGGTCGCCTGCCCGTGGAGCCTCTGCCAAGCTGTAATAACTTTGCGGTGCTTGGGCCAGCCAGAGCCAGCCGTGAGCTTGGGAGTAAATATTCGTAAACAGACTTTCATTTGCCATGGGGAAAAAAAACTGTGAGAGCCTAACACTAGATTGAACTCTCAAAGGTAGAAAGTCAGGAAAGCTGTCACCCCTTGGTGTCTGAGCACATGTGTGGCCAGGTCTTGACACATAGTCTGAAAAATTGGCATGTGAACTTTCAGGGTCAGCATGCTATAATTTTATGTCTGTGACATGAATCTCATGGATAACATATATTTCTCCCATGGATTTTCATGAATACCTATGACAGTTTGTTTTTAATGGCCTATGCCATAAAGTCAAATCCTTGACTTACATTCACTTATAAGACCTCCTGAATTTTTTTACCCCTGCCTCCTTGTAGGGTATATTTTAGAAGCACTGAGTTGTGGTATCTACTTTAGTAAAATCAAGGGAAGCTGACCTCAAGGAGATTCCTGGTGGTTTCTTTTCTTTCATTTTTTTTTTGTTTCTTTCTTTTCTCCTTCTTTAGTAATAACTAGCAAGAGTGAGAAAAGGGACGAGATCAGTGTCGTCCGTGAATGGATTAATTCATGGATACTTAATGCACTTGTTGGAATTTGTGTCTCTGTATTAAGGGTACTTGAAAACACTTGAAGGTATTTTATTCAATATGAGTATAGCAATGAGAAATTAGTTTCTTCCAGAGACACCAGACAAAGTGAGTTCTTACTTTCTTACTTGTTTTAGTGGAAACACATAGAACAGTCACTATTTTCTATTGAGACTAGTAGTTAGAATCCAAGATTCAAATATATTGGTTAACTCATAGGAAATTACCTAGACTGTCCCAATTCCTACATCAGTGTGGAGCATGTGGAGTTATTTCCTCAAAGATGAGAAAACGATAATAAACAGAGCCGTTTGATAAGGCACCCTGAGCTTTAAGCCAACAGCTCTGTCTTTATTAACCCAAGAAAAGTGTTAGCCAAAATGATGTCCTCTAGGCTCCCAAATGCAGGAAATATTTACTCCAAAATCAAATGGAAGCACATTAAAAATTTCTCTCTCTCTCTGCAATACCTGAGGAAAGGGATCAGTATATCTTTTTAATTTTCTTCAGTTTGTTCCTAATGTATACCATATATGGTACATGCTTTTAGATTTTTAATTGTATCTTATTAGTTGACATACAGAGTTCAGGTATCAACACATATTCAAAACTGAAGTGGCAAGATTGTCACATGTTTCTAAGTAAAGAAGCCCTCTTTGAAATTATTCTTATTAAACTAGGTTTATGAAGAAAGTAACAGCTCATAAAACTAAGATAGCCATGCATACATTTAGAAGAATGTGTGCAACCAAACTCTTCTGAATATGGTTCTACTATAAGCCATCCTTAAAGCATGCATGATCAGAACTTCACTAGGGTTCAGTCTCCTTTCACTTGACTTTACACTTGTAGAAGGCAGTGTTATACCAACACCCATGCTGTAAATTTTAATGGTACTGAACTTCTACACATGCTCCAGTGCATTGAGTGTAAGTGCAGCTCAGCCACTCGAAAGGTAATGATGCAGGTCCAGAACAACCTTCACACCCACCTCTCCTGCCCTCTCATGTGGCAGACGAGGAAGCATGAACTTCACCATTCATGGCTTTCCTCAGGATCTCAGTGGTATCACAGTGGTGGATGTGATACCGACTCTGGGTCTAATCCTCTCACCTTAGTCTTGGGTGCTCACTGTCAACCCCGGAAATGACTCTCCGTAAGATAAGTTGTCATTGTGTTTCTCTGGATCTGAAACTGCTGAAAATGGAAAATTCTTGAGAAAGGTAGGCTTGGTTCCATCCAGAGTCCTGATGGAGAGCCGCTTCCTGGCTTGCTTTCTCCGATCTCCTGGTAGCTTTATGTTTCCACTGGCTGGTTGACGGCATTCTCCCTTATGTCCTCATACCATCTTCCACCTGTGCAGGTTCACCTGTGTGTCCCTTCTTTGGCAATATGGTCCTGTAGGAGTAGGGGATATCTTAGTGAGCTACCATGACACAGCATCTTAAGTCATCATCTGCAAAGACAATTTACAATCATATCACATTCACAAGTGCTTAATTCAGACTTTCACATATGTATATGTGTGCAGTGTGGGATGGAAATCCAGTCATAAGAAGGGGCAACTTATTACTATTGGTTGTAACCAGATCTCTGGATACCAGGGTCCCTGTTTCCCATACTACCATCTTCCCTAAGAGTTTTTCCTTACTCATGCCATCTCATCCCCAAATGACACTGATATCATTTTATAATATGATATGTTATATAACACTTTCATTTTTCTCTTAATAATCAAACAAATATGTTACATCTGAAAGAAACACTTCCCAAACAATTTTCTTAATTTTCACTATTAAGAAATAAGGGCTAAAAGAGAGAGAAAAAGGCACAGTCCTCTTCCTATGCTAAAAGTAGTTTATCCCGTACTTTCCCCATGACCTCCAACAACTGCTCTTTGTTTGGAGTCAGAGGCAAGGACCAAAGCAGTAAGGTTTAAGGCCATCTAAGGATTTTTGGACAAAATAAGAGAACATGTTTTTATTCCTTTGTGGTTACCAAGAACATGCAGCTGAGTAAGTAACTAAGAACTTCTGAAGAAGAATGTTTCTTCCTAATACAAGCCTTCAGCAGCTGGGCATGGTGGCACACACTTTTAATCCAAGCACTTGGAAGGCTGAGGTAGGAGCATCACTGTGAGTTTGAGGCCAGTCTGAGACTATATAGTGAATTCCATTTCAGCCTGAACTAGAATGTGTCCCTTACATTGAATAACCAATAAAATAAAATAAGATAAAATAAAAAAAGAAAGAAAGTTCTCAGCATTCTTACCTGCCTTTCACCTGCTCTCTGTCTCAAAGTACATCAGTGATTATGAAAGAGCCACTCACTCCCAAAAATCAAACAAGCAAGCAAATAAACAAACAAACAAACAAACAAAAAACCCTCTTCATGTTGAGGATTTCCTATGTTACTACATGGGATATGTTTCTCATGTTGTTTTGTTTTGATTTTTTAAACAGAGTCTCATCTAGGCAAAACCAGCCTCCAATTCAGTATATAGTTAAGGCTGGCCTTGAACTCCTGATCTCCTGTTTCTTGGACTACTAAGTGCTATTTCTTTAACTGCTGTTTTACATTTAACTTTTTTAGCATGCTACATTATTGAACAAAGATAGCCTACTTCAGAACACATGTTCCTATTTCTAGAAGGGGGCACATTTCCAATTTCTGTGCCAAGGAAAGAGTTGGCAGTTACTTTTTTCACCTACATAATCATCGTGAGTTGCTTGGTGGTACCTATAAACTAAGTTAGCAGTGTCAGATCTGTTTGGGACTAGTCGATTCTGTCTTCAAAAGTCTATTCTACACTCTTCTAGTGGACCTTAGCTACCCTTACCATTGCTTTAATTAATCGTACCTGGTCATTTCTAATGAACAGACACACACACACACACACAAGAGAGAGAGAGAAAGAGAATATTAACATAAGAGTTCTACATTTCAGATTTGGAATTACATAATGATTCAAGGTAGATAGTGGTTCGGTGTTAGAGTGTTTGCCTACCATGCACAAGGCCCTGGCTTCTATCACCCCCAACACACACACATAAACAACCAGCCACATAAAAAATGATGATTCTATAAAATCTGTTCAAAACCTGTGCAAAATAAAAAAATGGAGTCATGGAAATATATTCCTCGTGACACATCAACAAAGGGCACAGCACATGATCAAATTAGAAAAGAGAGGAGTTCTTTTTTTTGCTAGTTAGTTACCCATACTATTTCACCAACTATGAATGAATTTAAATTACTGAAATGTGGATTATGGTCAGCCTGAAATAGTAATGATTCAAACAGCCATATAGTTGGGTTTGATCTCATGCTTAAGCAGTAATATAATATAGAGCTCATCATCACATTCTTAAGAAGAATTTTTAAATAAAATGCTTCTCTTGGCACTACATATGTGTTCCTGCTTTCCCACAAGAAGTTACCTACCTGTTAGTTAGTCAAGCCTGACAGCACACAGGCACGCACACGCATGCATGCATGCACCCACACATGTAAACACTCCAAGATCCAACAAGCCCTGAGCTATACTTTCTGTGGCTCATAAGAAAAGTAATAATGTTCACCAATAAGTGGAAAGAACAACTGGATTAAAGACTGTATTGGGGGCTGGAGAGATTGCTTAGTAGTTAAGGCAATTGTTGTAAAGCCTAAAGACCCAGGTTCAATTCCCCAGTACCCATGTGAACCAGATGCATAAGATGGTACATGATCAGAATTCCTTTGCAGTGGCTAGTGGCCAGGACATGCCCGATCTCTCTCTCTCTCTCTCTCTCATAAATAAAAGAAAATTAAAAAAAAACAAACTGTTGGGCTGAGGAGACACCATGCAAGCATGAAGACCTTAACTGTTCTTCAGAGCCTATGTAACTATAGCAGGCATTGTGGCATGGGCTTGTAATCCCAGTGCTGGGGATACAAAGCCAGGCAAATACCAGAGATGTGTTTGCCATCCAGTCTTTTCTGAGTGGTGAGTCCCAGATCACTGACACCATGCCTTAAAAAAAAAAAAGGTGGAAACAACCTAGGAAGAGTGATGACAACTGATGTTTTCTGTCCTTTGTCCTGTGACCTTCACATGCCCATACACACATATGCATGCGTACATGCACACCCACACACATGCAATGAGTTTTCTCAAATACACATGCCTGTGGGCATTTACTGGTCACTGAGGTGAACCTCAGTGGCATTGTTGTTCCCCCATAATTCTTGTTGACACTGGGTTGGTATGAGCAGGAGCGAGAAGCTGCTTGAGCTCGGGTACCCACATGAACTTTCGAGTGAGTTACCACAGCCTGTAACAAATGAGCCCAGACGATGTGCAATTTCCTGAGAAGGGTCAATTTTTTTTTTTTCTTTTTTGGTGGAGCAGAGAAGCAAGTTCAAAAACTATGGGGAGGAGGCAAATCAATGCCATGATTAACTGACATTAACGGATACCCCGAAGATTTAAAATGCCTTCTTTGTGCAGTAACAAAGCTGCCAAGAAGAAAACGCCTAGCAGGGGTTAAAACCAAATGCCTGCACTGCAGCCTATTTCTGTCAACACTCTGTTCAGGAAATAAACATTTATGCTTTCTGAAATGAAAATGTATTTTTGAAGACTAGCCGTCAGATATTTTTTGCCCTTCACACTTTCCAATGCTTAGCCTTTTTTGTAAGTTGACTGTAAAGTGCATTAGTTTGCCAGGCTGAAAAAATAATATCCTGCTTGACGTGTGCCCATGGCATCACTCTCAAGCCCCGAAGTTCCCAGCTGAAGCAGGCAGGGAGGTTGGCACGAAGCATGCTTTCTTCAAGCTTGTTACCTCAGGGGCACCTGCCTCTCGAGAAGCTATCCGGTCCTTCCAAATGATGCTCTTCCCAACTGTCATCCGGCTTATTTGGAGCACACTGTATGGCAGATAAACATGCTATTTAACTGTGCGTCAACGTAAACAGCCATTCTGCTGAGCAAAATGCCTGAGATACATTAAATGGCCTTGGCTCCCGGACAGAGATGAAGAGAGGTCAGAGTTGTCAGTGATAAACATGGATGGGGCTGCAGCTGAGGAAGAGGAAAACGTGTCATGATGCATCTTAAAAAGCTGTACTATGGCTGAACATTGGAAGGCATAACTTGCCACACGTCAAAGATGAGCATGCCAGGGTGCACAGGACTTGACATTCCAGGGACAGGACTGAAATGCCTGTTTCACCTCCCTTGGGAAAGAGGCTTCACACCAGTGCTATCTACATGTTACAGATGACAAGGACTCCTTATAGCCAGGTAGCTGTAAAACACTATCTGCTAAGAGCAAAACCAGTAATTATCAGTTGGATACCAGTATGTATTAGGCAAGAGAGCAATCGTGTTTTAAACACTCCTCAGACTCAGCGTATTAAGACAAGCATTTGCATTTAGCATATGGTATTTTTGATGTTTGTGCTATGTTCTAGGATATTATCTTACCCATGTATTTCTGTAGAAGTACGATAGTGGCAGCTATCCTAAAAGGCCAATTTGAAGGAAAAAAAATATGTAAAACTAAACACAGTGGCACATGTCAGTAATTCCAGCACTGAAGAGAGTAAGGCAAGAGGATTATAAGTTGGAGGCCTTTCTGGTCTACCTAATAAGTTCAAAGTTAGCCTAGGCTGCATAGCAAGAAATTGTTATCATTTTTTTTAAAAAAGCTAACAAAATTAAATAATTAAAAATAATTCTATGGTATGAAAATAAAAATATTTTGTGTGTTTGGCCTCCCGATTGGGTGGAAGAGCATCACTATGTAGCAAGATTAAATGTTCCTCAGGCATGATGGCAAAAAGCTCTTTGTGCGTCCTTCCAGAGAATGTCGGGCTGTTCACGAAGGGTTAAAGTTAGAGACAGCTAGTTCTCGACCAAGAGGAGAGAAAATCCCAGACTATTATAATTTTATGAAATGTGGATCATTCTTTTTTTTCCTATGCTTTTCAAAAACTTATACTCATTTAATCAACTGAAAAGGACTCACGGGTATCACGCTGGCAGGTGTGACAAATCTTTTGTGCTGTAGCCAGAAGAAGAGAGAACTACCTTTTCTTTACCCCTTTCTCCTTTTCTTTATTTATAGAGAATTGAAAGAAAAAAAAATAGGTTTGCCTTTAAACCTAACCTAGGTTTAGATTTACTGAAGGTTAACACACACACACACACACACACACAATGCAGGATCAACCTTTAAAAATAAAGTTTTATTACTTTTTACTTAATTAAACTTCGAAGAAATGTGCAAAACATTGTTGTAGCTGAAAAACTGTTAATTTGTAAATCACAGGGACAAAGGGGCCCCAGCGCAACTTTCAGGTTTCCGTGCACGTAACTGTCGATAGCGCTCCTTCCCCATCATCAGCACTAAATTCACATTGATGCCTCTTTTCTTCTCCGTATTGATCCTTCCATGAGAACGTAGATTTGTATCTGTTAATTAATGCGTCCTGAAACAGCGTTTGTATTAATCAGGCAGATAAGAAAAATTGGATGTCTGCACCCCCATGACAACCGTAAAAGTGCTGGCCCTGATAAAATCGTGGATGGACCTCAATAAAAAAGTTCCTCCTTCCACTCAATAAACTAATCATCCTGCTTTTAATTATTCGGCAGAAAGATGTGTGGAGATTGGAGAATGTGTAAATCTATTTACTAACAGCGGTGTGTGGGAGGGAGAATTGGGCTGTCACGAAGGGGCTGCGGGCTATGCTCCCTGTCCATCTGCTGCCGCCGAGAAAGACTGCTGCTTGGTGCTCGCTCCAAAGGAAAGAAGAGCAGAGAAGACTGGAAAGGCCCATTCTTTCTGGCTCTGAACGTTCTGATAAACACTGGCTTTTTGTTGTTTGACTTTAAAAAATAAGTCCCTAGTTGCTCTTTTTAAAGTAGTTGCATCAGTTTGTCTAGCACCTTCTTTTTTATTCGGGGTGGGGGGATGAAAAATGAACAATATTTATTTGTCTGTGAATATAATATTCCCTAGATCAGAAGTGCCCAGAGCCAAATCTACTTACATCATCATTTATCCCTTTGAGTTCTTGTTTTAACTATTGTCAGGATAATCATTAGCAAAACACTAAATTTCAATGACAAAAAAAGGTAGGAAAAAGCAAAAGTTTATAGCTCAACCCAAAGGAGCTCTGACAGATAACATGTTAAGTACCTTGTCAATGAAAGAACTGCCATAAAGATCTCCTCCAGAGAAGCCCCACTGATCCCTTGTGATGGTTTTATTAAGCACTTACAGCTGAGGGCACCAAGTGGTCGTCTCCTGTGCTCAACAATCGTGAGGAAATCCTCTCCTCTGGTTTGCTGTGCTGTACAGGCTCTGATGTCCTCCAGGACAGGGTTAACTGGACATGAATGAAAATGACACCAGTGATCATAAGCAGAGCCCATAATGGTTGTATATAAGTAGACATTTATGAGTTGGCTCATAATATCAAATAAGGGAGTGAAAATAGATTGCATTATTTAAAGTGTTCTCTTTTCTATGGTACTAATGGCAGAGGAACCCCAAGCATGGTTCGTTATCCTCACAGCCACAGAGGTGGCATCTTGCTCAGCATACAAACCCTCAGTAGTGAAACATATTTTAAGGACTTTCAAGAGAATATATCTGACCAGTGGATATCTTTACTAAGACTTCTTTTAGAGTAAAGTTCTAGATTTTCTAAGATGGGAAAACATATGATATATATCTGATATATGTATAATATATATGCCTTATGTATTCCTGAGTGAATGTAATTGTGTTAATTCACATTTTATTTTCATCTATTGCTCATCTTTTCAAACTTAGAAAGCACTTTAAATGTTCATGTGTGTGAATGCAGCCCAGATTTTCAGTAAAGAATTAGGTAGCAAATTAAAGTAGATCAGATAAAAAAATTATAGCAATGCTTACCAGATGCATGTTATAAATTATTCAAATTGTTGATGTTTTTGTTTACCAAATTGAAAAACTGAACGTGAAGTTTTCCATCCTGCTCAAGGAGATGCAGACACAGAACTGGAAACCGCATATCAGACAGGGTCTGGCGCTCTTCCATTCTTCACATTAACCATACTATTTCTATATTTTCCTGTCCAAATAATACACCTCAATAATAAGAAAGAACTGCAGCTTGTGTGCTTATGAGGAGGCCAGGCAGCGAGGCATTCTCCTCCCTTCATGTCACTAATCACCATTTTAAAAAGAAGCCCATACCATATATCAGTGGGACGCAGATCTACTTGAGAAGGTTCATTTATCTGGCTGTGATTCATGCTCACACTGTTCTGCAGAAATATTTCCAGGTGGCCGGTCTACTATGCTTGAAATGTTTTGTTTTCTTTTCATTGGTGGTGCTTTAATGTGGTTCATCAATTTTAGGTGTTTTTTTTTTAATTACGTAATTGAATATCTCACTTCCCTTAACAACATCTCACTTCTTCTTAGTTGAAATAAAGCATTAAGATGATGTAATATTTTGTTTGCAAATAAAAGGGAGCTAAAAACAACTATACTCTGATATATTCTGGTCAGCTACATTTATAAACTTGTAAAACCACCAGCCAGTGGAGACTGGTGTACAGATTTGACTTTGTGTTCACAAAGTAATGCCCGCAGCATGTGTGTGAGGGATTTGAAGTGTGGGGGGTAAAGAGCTTCTCATGAAAGCTCAGCATTATTTTGCCCGGTGCTGTCGAAGCCTCCTTCCATATGAAACTAATATTGCATTATGAAATTATGGCTTTGAAGTAACTGGATCTGCTCATCTTCCCATGCAGGCTTCTCCACACTGTCCCTGGCGGATCAGATGAGCCTTCTGCAGAGTGCTTGGATGGAAATTTTGATCCTTGGTGTCGTATACCGATCTCTCTCATTTGAGGATGAACTTGTGTATGCAGACGATTATATAATGGACGAAGATCAGTCCAAGTTAGCAGGCCTTCTTGACCTCAATAATGCTATTCTGCAGCTGGTAAAGAAATACAAGAGCATGAAGCTGGAGAAGGAAGAATTCGTTACCCTCAAAGCGATAGCTCTTGCTAATTCAGGTTGGCACCTTGACATGGTCATTGTTACATTTTTAACGATGTCAGTTTTACCCCCTTCCTTACTCGTCTTCTTCTGGCTTTGCTAGACCCAGTTTGCACATTGTGCGTGAGTCGGCAAAATTATAATCAGTATAGCTTTCTAGTGAAAACTTACAGAGGAGAAAAGCACACACACAGGGAATGATTTTCATTTAACTTGCTCTTTGAAGGCTGTGACACTTTTACCTCCTCCTGCATTTACTAATTTGAACCATAGCAAGGCAAAAGCTCTGCAGGGACTCAAGTAAATGGGTACTCTTGGGACAAAATTAGCTCCATTGTTGTGCATACACAGGCCAACAACAGTGAGTTACTCTCCACACTAACCAACTTACTCTTCAAAAGTGCAAATTTTGCAATTGGGAAAATACATGGTGCGTTGCTTCTCATTTTTGTTATCAACAACTATTCTCTTCTACATTCTAGATTCTGTAGAAGTCAAATTCTATTGAAGGCATAATCCTCTCAAAGGTACCACCTAAACAATAAGCGTTAAGAATTAGGGGAATAAATGTTCTCTACATGTAAACTATTGTACTAAAATAGGGAGTCACCTCTGAGAAGTTAAAATCATTGGATCTTTGTTGTTTTTTCTCTTTGTGCCTCTCCTAATACTTCATTGTAGTCTGAAGTCCCTTTAGCATTTGCATAAAGTTCAGGATAGATCCCTGCTAATGACGTGCAGATCATTAGATACCTGCATGTCAATAACAGGCTCTGATGCTACATGCCATTGACAGTCACACCGCGCCCCTCCATCTGCTTTTGTTTTGACCCTATCTTTGAACTTTATCTTGGTTGCCGGCCAGTAGTTTTCCCTTTAATTACAAGAAGGAAACTGTCAATAAAATCTGTTAAATGGGATGCAATGAGTGGCTTGAATGGGCGGACGGCTATTTGTTCAAATTCTGCAGCATTCAAGGTATTGACAGTTTGTTTTCTGGGGCCATATGTGACGATCAATCTCAGGCTGGGCTCAGCCGCGCTGAAAAATGAAAACCCAGATTGCTTTTGCTTACTTGTGGATGACGACTGTGTGATTTGGCGCGGTCCTGGTGAGATGAGACCTTCTGCCCAAATTGCCCCCATGAGAGTCAGAGATGCGTGACTGTTTTTAGAAATAATTTTTAATTGATTTTGTAATTAACAGTTCATCTACAATATTGATGCATGAATCCTTGGACTGATAGGAGGGAAATTGTTTTCAACAATGAAGTTGTACTTTCCCATTTGTCTTCATAATGGAGTTTAGCAGCTACTGGTTTTAATTGTGACTATAACCCCCTTCCTTCCCACACATTTACCTCTCTTCTCCTTTCTGCTGTGAAACTTAAAATATGATTCTTCATGACAAATAGCATTGTTTTATCCGCTCACAAGGACCACTTGCTCTGTTCTCTAGGAAGATCAAAGTAGTACGTGGGATAAAAATTTTCTGAGGATTTATTAGCTTATAAGGCTTTAAATTAGTGTCTCTCATGATTAGATGAGAGTTTTTACAGCAATTGTTTGGGGAGAAATTTTACTTGGTAGTCATGAAACATTTCTAACCAAAAACATTTACTCAGTTAATTGTTGTTGTTATTGTTTTTATAGAGTATATTTGACATCTTTTGTATTTCAAATTAATTTTTGAATTATTAGCTAATTGTGAATTCTCAGCAACACCGAAGAAACTTTATGATTCAAATTACTGAAAGTTTATAATTTTAGATGTTAGATGCATAATTTATGGCTAAATAATATAGTGTAGAGGAACTTAATTACTAGCAAATTTTTTGTCTCTATTACTTAGAAGTAAAATCATTAATATTGTCGATATGAAAATATTCTAAGTGTGCATTTTCTACATTTTGGAGAGGAAGTGACCTACTTTGCTATGATGATGGGTGATTAGAGAACCTGTGTTTAAAGAAGTAGCAAGTTTTTTAAAAATTATATTTTATTTATTGGTTTATTTGAGAAAGACAGAGAAAAAGTCAAAGAGAGAGAGAGAGGGAGGGAGAGAGAGAGAATGAGCATGCCAGGGTCTCCAGCCACTGCAAAAAACTCCAAATGCATGCCACCTTATATGTTTGGCTTACATTGGTACTAGGGAATCAAACGTGGTTCCTTAGGCTTCTCAAGCAATCATCTTAATAGCTAAGCCATCTCTCCAGCCCACAAGTTTAAAGTCATATATGTGAGTAAATTCTTCCTTAACCAGTGAATTTCGTTGATGAGCATGGCTCATCGAAAACACTTCCCCAGGACAGAATCATCTTTTGTAGGTGATACTGACATTTCTTCAGCACCTCAGTACAAGGAAAAATTAATAGAATCCATTTCCAAACTAAAGAATACAAGATTAAGTACTTTTAAGGCCTTTAGTCTCAAAATTGTACAACAGGGCTGGAGAGATGGCTTAGCGGTTGAGCGCTTGCCTGTGAAGCCTAAGGACCCCGGTTCGAGGCTCGGTTCCCCAGGTCCCACGTTAGCCAGATGCACAAGGGGGCGCACGCGTCTGGAGTTAGTTTGCAGAGGCTGGAAGCCCTGGCGCGCCCATTCTCTCTCTCTCCCTCTATCTGTCTTTCTCTCTGTGTCTGTCACTCTCAAATAAATAAATAAAAAAATTAAAAAAAAATGTACAACATTCCTATGTTGTTTTATAGTCTCTTTCTTACCTAATCTAACCACCCAAAATTTTCATTTCAGTTTGGGGTAAAAGACACAGGAAGTCATTTCTTTTGATATTGTTAACACAAGACTTTTATTCCATTTTTTGACCATTATTTGTAGAGAAGAAATAAAATTCAGGATTATATTTAAGAAAAGATTTTTTTACTCTCCAATTCCAAATTTCATTCCTTTCAGAGAGCATGGTTAAGACATGTAATCATTGCCTTAACTATAACATAAGATAAATAAATTAAATAATATCTAATATACTGATGTAACATAACATTTTTAGATCATGTACTTTTAAGTAAATGATGAATTAGATTGATTGTATGTAGAGTGGGGAGATAATGTGTATGCATGGCTAATTTTTAAGTAGAAATCTTAGCTTCTCTATGGAGCTCAACAATTAGTATAAAACTGAAAACAAAACTTTTCTGTACATTTTATATTTAAGTTCTTGGCCAATTTTACCAATATTTTAACTACATTTTCCTTGATAGTTTAGAGATTGTTTTACCTGCTGACTTTTGTAGAATCTTTTCCTGGCCTTGTTTTTTTTTTTTTTTTTTTTTTTTTTCCTTTAAGTCTCTAGTGAGGAACCTCATTTGGCTCTTAGATTATGGTTAATGAAATTTAAAGATATCTAAAGTAAGTGGAAGAAGGTGCATGGTCATGGTGGTCTTTACATCCATTGATCCATTGCTGTCAGTGAGCTCCTTTGAATCCAAGAGTAATTATGTGCTTCAACACAGAGAGCTTGAGGCTGTCTAATTTCACAACCCAAAACCTACTTTCTTTCTTCTGCTGTCTTCCTATATTGCAATTTTCCTTTGTAATCTAGAAGGAATTGCTTTCAGGACTTTCTTCTCTTACCACGGACACTAAAACTCTGCAAGTGTTTATGTCCCATGTAAAAAGTCTCCTCCTTCCATTTTTCTGAGACAAGGTTTTGCAATGTAACCAAGCCTGGTCTTGAACTCAGTTTTCCATCCTCCACCACTTTTATTTTTAGTTGTCCACAAGCTTTTAAAAGAATAAAGTTTATTTCAGAGTTAGAAGAAGAGCAAGCAGAGAGAACAAACTTCTCTGGGAAGAGAGGGTTCTAGAGCTGGAAAATCTACCACCCTAAAGGGAACTAGAGTTACTGGATGAGGGAAGGCTGCCTGTGCTGGGTCTGTGATTGGTTAGTTTAGATGAAGACGAAGGTACTGATTGGTCTAGGATGCATCCAGTGTTGCACAGGTCCTAGAAAATCTGCCAAGCTTGCTCACCAGCTGGAAAATTCACTTCCGCTAGGAAGAAGGTAGAAGTTGGGGCAGCCTCTTTGCTATCTTGGGTTAGAATATAACCACCTACCAAGGTCCCATTTTCCTTATCGGTCTACCTGCCTAGCCAAGGAAACTGTCTAGCTCCTATAGTGTTTCAGTCTCCAGGGGAATGGACAATGGGCCGGCTTCTTCATGCTGGTTAGGGGGTAATGTTAGACCACAGCAGTCATTGTTCCTCTAGAGGGAGAGCTATTTAAGAGCACATGGTGGCCTATTCAGGTCTGATGGTCATCTTCTGGATACTAGAGTGTCCCAGCATGTTTGTTATTTGGAACTGTACCACTAAAAATTACTTTGTGTCCCTCAGTATTGTAACATAGGTAAATGGCCAGGGCAATCTAGGGTTTTTACTTGTCTGCACATCCAAGGAAATTCTAGAGTACATCACCTAATCCATCCTAGGAGTGTCAGAGCCAAAGTTTAGTGCCACAGAGCCATTGGATGCCATTAGGAAATGCTTAATACATTTCTGACCTCAGGACCCATTTAGTCGCAAACCATTTTGGTCGGTGAGGACAATAATGTTTCTACTGCCTCCACCTCTTGAGTACTGAGATTACAGCATGAATATGTTACCACATATCCAGAATTCGAATAACATTTCTCTGTGGTTGATTGGATTTATGGATCAGTAATCCTCTTGTAGGGAAGGCTAACAATTGTGTGACAACTCAGGATGGAGGCAAAGAAAAGTGAAGAAGCATTTATAATGTAGCTGCAGTAATTTATGAGAAATATGGGTACATACAGGTCTTTTGAGCTGGATAGATATTTATAAATATTTGTTGTTTATTTTTATATATTTATTTGAGAAATAAGTGGACATATGGGAATTTTGAGCTAGATGGATATTTAAAATATTTTGTTGTTTATTTTTATTTATTTATTTCACAGCAACAGAGAGAAAGAGAAAGACAGAGAGAGAGAGGGAGAGAGAATGTGTATGCCAGGGCATCCAGACACTGCAAATGAACTCCAGATGCATGTGTCATCACCTTGTGCATCTGGCTTATGTGGGGCCTGGGGAGTCGAGCCTTGAACATGGGTCCTTAGGCTTCACAGGCAAACACTTAACCACTAAGCCATCTCTCCAGCCCCTAGATAGATATTTTATCTCAACTTGGCATTTGGAAATCTGCCTTTACTTATTGGTAAAATTTAACAAACATATAATATATATATATATATATATATATATATATATATATATATATATATATACACACACACACACACATACATACATATATATATATATATATATGTATGTATGTATCCATAAATTAAACCAACTTTATCAAAAAGAAATATATGTATATGATAGAACATATTATTATATATAAATATAAATTTATATTATGAAATATATATATATATATCAAATATTCTACCACTGACCAATATCCCCAGCACTCTTACTACTTTTAATTTTAAGACAGGATTGAATTGTTTTGCACAAGATGGCCTTGAGTTCTTTTTTTTTTTTTTTTTTTTTTTTTGGTTTTTCGATGTAGGGTCTCACTCTAGCCCAGGCTGACCTGGAATTAACTATGTAGTCTCAGGGTGGCCTCGAACTCATGGCGATCCTCTTACCTCTGCCTCCCAAGTGCTGGGATTAAAGGCGTGCGCCACCATGCCCGGCTTTTTTTTTTTTTTTTTTTTGAGTTCATTTTGTAGCATAAGATGGTTGTATGCTTGGGATATTTCTACCTCAGTCTCCAAAGAAACTTGGATTACGGGACAAGGCCAGTCAGCTCAGTTTGCTGCACATGCATCTGCACATTCATCTATCCACACAAAATACTTTAAAGATTTTTTGCCTCCAAGGAGTGACTATAATGTTGTTTATACCTACAGGTCTTAAGATAATAAGCAATCTATTACAAAATGTGGTTAGCATGATGCAGATTATCTATGATGCTATAGACATTCAAAATAATAAGTGAGCAAGTTGGTGCTGGCATCCATTTATCGACTGATTATATTGACCCTCCTAGTGAATAGTGTTAGAAATCCCATGGAAAAGTAGGCAATGTAGAAGGAAATAGAAAGCCTGGAGGAAGTGTAGGGAAATAGATGATACCAAGCAGAAAAATCCCATCATTCTAGGAAGACATTGGCAGCAGCCACAACTCTTGGGACGCATGGTACAAGAAGCTGTAGAGGTTTTCTGTGGCTCAGCTTTTTAAACAAAGAGTATGCAAGAGATCTGGGCAGTTGGGATAGATGTAGGGGAAAACTGGCTAGTAGTCTGAGCAAAAAAAATTAGGAAAACAGAAAACAGTTAAAATTAGGAAAACAGAAAAAAAGTGTATATATCTTAATGGAAAACTGTGGAATTGAAAGTGCTGACCTCACCTTAATGAATACAGGTTCAGAATCTTGACTACTTTTAGTGTTAGCAATCACAACTCCCTACTTGATGTATCTTCTAACCTACCAAAATTTCTACCTACTTCTCCACCATTCTTCCCATTTTCATGCAAAAGGAAACACGCAGAAATATCTGACTTGTATTAGTTTTGTTTGCTTGTCAAGAAAACCACTGCACCTTGGTGAATTTAAACCATGTTCATTTATTCTCTTAGCGCTGGAGGTCAGAATCTGTAAGACCTATTATCAGTTCACCAGGTCTACAAGGTGTAGTCAGGGCTGGGCTCTTTCTTGTGGCCCTAGGGGTCAACTTATTTCCTTTCCTTTTCTTGCATCCATTAGTCATATCCTTTCATTCCTTCATGTCTTCTGCCACCATCATCAGCAGCAACATTTTGGTTTTCTGAAGTAGGGTCTTATGTATCCCAGACTGTCCTCAAGCATGTGTAATAGCCAATTCTGGCTTTGAATTCCTATCCTACAGCCTCCACCTCACTCAGGCTTGAGTTACTGATGTATGCTACCATGCCAGTAATTCTTTCAATCTTGAAAAATGAATGTTAGAGTGATTTTCTTCAGTGGCAATATTGCCCTTTTCATCCCTCTTTTGATTTTATTGGCCTGGCTAACTCAAGATAATCTCTCATATCATAATTTATACCTTGATCACATGAGCAAAATTTATTTTGCCTTATCAGGTCACATTCATGGGTTCTAGAGAACTGAACATGGATACCTCTGAGATGTTTTTCAGTCTACCATAAGTAATACATAGCATGGTCAAAAAAAATACAACTTTGAAAGATACCCCAGAAAACCTATCCAGTCTTATTCCCATCTAAACTTTCTCCTTTCCCCCAGAGTAACCACTCTTAGAATATGAAGTTCTAAATATAAAGTTTTGATTAAAACAGCTATACTGAGTTTGAAGCAGAGGACAGTGGGGGCAGCAACCAATATTAATTGTCATAGAAAGTGACCACTTGTATAGGAAATTGTGGTGTTTTGATTCAGTGCCCCCCCCATTAACTTAGGTGTTCTGAATGCTAGGTCCCGAGCTGATGGCAATTTGGAAATCAAAGCCTCGTGGAAGCAGTGTATTTTTGGGGGGTGGACTTATGGGTCTTATAGACAGTTTCCCCTTGCCAGTGTTTGGCACACTCTCCTTGTGTTATTTTTCATTAATATTGATTAGGAGGTGATGTCCACCTTCTGCTCATGCCTTCATTTTCCCTTCCATCATGGAACTTCCCTTTGAGTCTATAAGCCAAAATAAACCTTTTTTTGTCCCACAAATTCCTCTTGTTCTGGTGATTTCTGACAGCGATGTGAACCTGACTGCAGCACTAAAGTTGGTAATGAGAGTGGTGACATTGCTGCTTGAAACCTGACTGTGTAGGATGAAGGAACGTGGGCAAATTTGAGATCTTGGCCTAATGCCTTGCAGTGCTGTAAGTACAGCTTGATGGACTATTCATGTCAGAGTTGAAAGACTTGAATGCAATAAGAACTATGGACTGTGAGGCTTGACTTATGAAGGCGAGAAAGAGCTTTGCTTGGATTGGACTAGAAGCAGTGTGTGAGAGTCTTACTGTTATGCCCTTGTCCTGAGATTTTGTGCAGGATTGTACTGCATAGAAATGGACTGGTGTGAGCAGAGGAATATGGCACAGATTAAAAAAAAAAAAAAAAAAAAAAGAAGTCTTTGGGTGAAACTGCTGCCCATTCAGCGGCAATTAAGAGATTACAACTATTGTGTTTGGGCCAGCTGACCTGCATTAGGACAACAGAAAGAATACAGTTTTCAAAAGGGCCTGAATGATGAAGGAGTGTCCTATTCTTCAAAGTCTGCTTTATTCCTCCCTGGAGTAACCAATTGGCACCCTACCTGGTATTGTAGGGAATAAGAAATGCAGGAAAGAGAGGGTCATTGAGTTTACAACACGGTCTTGTGTTTTGGAAATGGCCATGGGCAGTGTGAAGCAGGTTTTCTGGATGCCCGCATGGAGACCACCATGGGGCCATAAGGATGAACTGTGGATTGCAGTGGAGACCCAGTGGAGATGCCAGGACCACAAGATGGCTGCTAAGGAGAGCTGCCACCAGGGGTGTTTTCCAGGACTGTGAGTAAGCTAGCTGGAGGGATGGACTTGGAACTCCAGAGACTTTTTGCTGGTTAGAGTTATTGGACTTGAGGATTTGCCACTGACTAGAGTTATTGGACTTAGAGCTACAGAGTTGGATGTTTACCCTGGTTGTTTTAAATCCTGCATTGGTTGGATGTTTCTTTGCTATGCCCAATGCCATCTTTTGGAGTAGGAAAGTGTATTCTGTGCCATTATGATTGGGGGTGTGTGGCAATATTTGGTACTATGGCTCAGTTTAAAGATCTTGGACTATGTGAATGTTTGGCCACCAATAGGATTGATAAAAACTATGGGTACTTTTAATGTTGGACTAAATGTATTGCTTTTTTTTTTTTTTTTTTTTTTTTTTTTTGGTTTTTCAAGGTAGGGTCTCACTCTAGCTCAGGGTGACCTGGAATTCACTGTGTAGCCTCAGGGTAGCCTCGAACTGGTGGTGATCCTCCTACAAGTGCTGGGATTAAAGGCATGTGACACCATGTCCGGCTGCATTGCATTTTATATCATGGATGGTTATCAGTTTATGGGGGCCAGGGGAGGAATGTGGTGGTTTGATCCAGGTGTCCCTGATAAACTTAGGTGTTCTGAATGCTAGGTTCCCAGCTGATGCCAATTTGGAAATTAAAGCCTCCTAGAGGCAGTGTGGGGGATAGGCTTCTTGGCATTATAGCCAGTTTCCCCTTGCCAGTGTTTAGCACCCTCTCCTGATGTTATTTTCCATCTGATGTTGCCCAGGAGGTGAGGTCCACCCTCTGCTCATGCCATTCCTTCCATCATGGAGCTTCCTCTTGAGTTTGTAAGCCAAAATATACTTTTTTTTTTTTTGCCCCCATGAGCTTCTCTTGGTTGGGTGATTTCTGCCAGCAGTGCAACCCTGACTGCAACAGAAGTCCTGACCATCACCACTTCCTTGCATTTCTTCAAAGTTGTACTACAAAAGCATGCATGCTTAATTGCTATAGCTGAATCTTGCCCATTTATAAAAGCCTGGATGGATTTCCATGTCTAAATCAGAAACGAAAATCTATGTATTTCATTTTCAGTTTCTTTATCTTCAAGGAAGCCTCAGCATCTGGCCTGTGGCGTTTCCCCCAGGCTGGACTCCAGGGTTCTCCTTTTGCTTCTCTGTTCTTTGCGTCACATGCCTGTCAGACTCCCGAGAGGCTCTCTCCCTGTGGCCCCTGTGTGGGCCGTGTTGTCCCCCAGGATGCCCATGTCTGCCTCTCGCTCCTCTGTGTGATGTGAGCAGCTGTGCACACTCATGACCAAAGTTCATTCATCATCAAGGATTGCAGGATGGTGGCTGCAATTTTTTCTTCATGTTTCCATTTTTGGAATATATACGAACTTATGCTTTCTCTCATGTCTTAACTTGGTTAGCAGGGCTATCGTTTGTAGGAAAGCCTGTCTAAATACACAGTTATTTCTCTGTTGACTTAGCAATATAAAAAAAAGTCAGTGTCCTGTTTTTATTGCAATTTTATAATATAAATATATGAAAATATATTTCATGTCATTTTAATATCATTATAAGAATTTAAACCCATTAAGTGTATATCAATCCAATTCCCTTATATTTTCTGAAGCTTAGGTGGTTCTGTTTTGGCGATAGGAACCCCTTTAAATTAGTTTCTGGAATCTTTTTGAATAGCTTAGTAGTTGTAGGTGGTACGAATGCTTTTTGGTATGACAAGATATTCTTTTTTTTGTTTGTTTGTTTTGTTTTTTCAAGGTACGGTTTCACTCTAGTCCAGGCTGACCTGAAATTCACTATGTAGTCTGAGGGTGGCATCAAACTCACCGTGATCCTCCTAACTTCTGCCTCCCAAGTGCTGGGATTAAAGGTGTGCACCACCACAACAAGCTCAAGATATTCGGTATTAATTTTAAGTATTTTCTTGCCAGGGCCCAGACCCAGTTTAGAAGCTGTGTGCCAAGGATACACTGACATTGGCCAGGGCTCCCAGTTGCTTCAGTGGGTTGCATTAGGAACATTGATACAGACCTAATAGCATTTGTGTGTCTCTCCTGGGGACTTCTTGTCACCTATTTTCTTGTTCATGTCTGTAAGTATCTAGTTGTGCCCAATCGTTACTTTGTTTTTGCATTGCTTTTTTTTGTTATAGTTTTGTGTATGCAGGTAGAGAGATGGAAATCCCTGCCATGTTTCAAACATCCAGTCACCCTTTTGTTTTGACTTGTTGTGGCAATCACAAACCCATTTAACATGTAGGAAGCCAGCATTCCTTTGGACTGCAGAATACAACCTCAGGGCCACTCTGAGGAACTCCCTGTCCCATTCAACCATTAGGACCTGAGACAGATATGGTGGTGTCTACCTGTCATCCCAAGTGATGGGAACTGGAGACGGAAGGATCCCTTGATGATTTAGATAAATCAGTGCACAATAGATTCAGGGAGAGACACTATCTCAGCGAACAAGCTAGACAGCCATCAACAAAGATACTTGATGTTGAACTTTCCCATTGACTGTCACACAAAAAACACAACATATAACATCACCCAACACACACACACACACATGGAATTGTGAAGCATAAATTATTTTAGGAAATATACCTTTGCTCACTTCTCTGATCTTTCCAGCCTATCCAGTTTCATTCCTTTATGTATTACAGAAAGTCACACTGGCAGTAATTGCCCTTCTACATGTATGTACATTATGAGACATTTTGTGTTGGTGAGTATTGAACTCAAGGTCTCGTGCATGGCAATAAAGCAGCAAACCACTGAGCTATGTCATATTGCCATTTTATAAGAACCCAAGAAAGTCAAAATCTCTGATCCACAGAATAGGTTACTCTAAATGTCAGTTTATATCACATACTAGACTTGACACTGAAAACACTTTGGATATTTCTGATATTCAATTCTAGTCTCCAAATGAGATGTGGCAGCATCGAGAAATGATTGCTGAGAATGAAGCATGGAGGACAATGCCCCACAGGATGGGCACTCCTGAGAAACCATGTCCATGCCCACAGGCACTCCTGAGAAACTGTGCCCATGCCCACAGGCACTCCTGAGAAACTGTGCCCATGCCCAGTTATTAATATTTTATCCTAGAGAAGGGAAATGCTTTAGTCCCATTAATATATAAAATTAAAATCTTCTTTTTCAATGGCTAGAAGCCTCCTTGAATCCTGCAGCTGTAGAGATGTGTTCTTAGCTATGTTCCTAAAATCAGTGACCAGAATGAGACACAATCACAGGGCAAAATACTAAACGTTATGAGTGCATTCTATTTTATTATAAAGGGATGAAAAGATAGCATACATGCGGCACTTTGTGTCTCATTTGTACTCTGGTTATCTTATGAAATCTTAATTTGTTTTATTAGCATGTGTGTGTCTTATTGTGCTTCTCATAGTTCTCAACCCTAACTTGGTAGAAAGGCTTAGATTTAAAGGAGACTCCTGGATCCCACCTCAGTATTTTCTTTTCGTATATCACAGCTTGGGTCTAGATATTCAAGCTCTTTAACAGTGTACCTAGCTCTAGTTAGTTCATAAAGTGTTATTACTTTTAACTGGTTTTCATCAGCACAAATACTGGTACTTTGAAAGATACTCAAAAGAAACCAGTACTAACAAGCAGTGTTAAGTGATTACAGAAATGAATGCCACCTCATTCAAGCCTGGCATCGACTTATAAGTTTAGCCAAGAGAACAGAACCAATTAAAGCCACAGAACCAGAACTTGAACTCGTATCCCTAATGGAGATTAACATTTTCCTCAGCAGTCTGCCAGCTGAATCATGGTCTAATTAAGTACTTCAGACTTCGTGAGTTTGCATTTAAAGTATTAGCATATCTGAGAATGGGTAAAGCTAAAATGAGCTAGAATATTTTCTGTAAATGGGAAGTTAAATTATCATAGTAATCTGATTAAATCAGTTTTAAATCTCTCCAGCTAAATCACAGCCTTTAAAGAATAGTTTGAAGTCTTAATTGCTGTTTGTGAGCATCTCTCTCTGCTATTTGTTCTCGCTTCATTTCCTGTGACATCCTCTCATATATCTCCTGCTGGGCAAGAGGAGCAAGGGAAGGAAAGGCATAGAGTGAGGGCTGGGGCTGACTTCCAGTGTCTAAGGTGTATATGGTAGAAAAGACGACTATATCTTTGATTATTCTAGTATTAAAATATGGGCAAAGGGAAGAACTTGGAGCTCAGTTGGGACAAATGGAGATTGATATTTTTAATGATTAGCTCTGTCTTTTTTTTTTTTTTTTTCTCGAGGTATGGTCTCACTCTAGCCCAGGCTGACCTAGAATTCACTATAGAGTTTCAGGGTGGCCTCGAACTCACGTCAATCCTCCTACCTCTGCCTCCTGGGTGTTGGGATTAAAGGCATGTGCCACCACGCCCAGCTCTGTTCTTTGTAAAACCAATGCGCTTCATTAAACTGGAAAGGTATTAGAAATATGGTTGAGATCATTGGTGGGGAAGATAGAATTTTTTTTTTTTCTTTTCACAGTTAGGTCTCACTCTAGCCCAGCATGACCTGGAATTCACTATGTAGTATTAGGCTGGCCTCAAACTCATGGTGATTCTCCTACCTCTGCCTCCCAAGTGCTGGGATTAGTGGTACGTGCCACTATTCTCGGAGAAGATAGAAACTTTAATGTGAGTTCAGTGGTCAGTTTTATCTCATTTATTGAAAAAAGGAAACCTATGTTCACTGTTACATATTTTAGCAGCAGTATCCAAATGAAAGGCAATCAAATATGGGCCTGGCTCTGATAGTATCAGAACTATTTGATAGATAGATAGATAGATAGATAGATAGATAGATGGATGATAGATCAAATGAGGCAATGTTTGCCCAAATGGATGGTTAGTAGATGTCAGATTCTTATACTCGTTCTTTGGTTACGGAGGGTCAAACTGGAAAACAGTTATTATATTTTAATTTTTTTGTCTCTAAAGAATATCATTCCTACCTTCTTGGCACCCACATCTGATCTCTGTTATCATGATAGGTGAGTCCACTTTCTCCATTCCTACAGGCATGAAGTCCTCAGGACGATCTCCTGTGTGCTTAGAGACTCACTATGCATGTATGTCCATGCCCTGCACCAGTTCTCTGTAGGCAGAAGTAGAGTACAAGGAAAGGAGAGCCTCACACGTTATCGTCATCTGCTGGGCTGTTTCTACCAGGGGCGTCTCTAAGCCCAAGAAAGCCTCAGAAGCAAGGTGACTTGGGGTGCCAGGGAAGAAGCAGGTGCACACCTGGGATCTCCTTTAACACTTCAGCAACTCCTTTTTGTGGGCCATTCCAGCAAAAGATTAAATCTTGGCCCATAAATATTAGGACTATATTCTGAAACTCCTTTTGAAACAAAATGTCATTATGTATCTAATATAAATAGCTACCATTTCACCAATGTCATGCCAAAATGATCCAACAGCACAAGGTAAAAGAGAAACAAGAAACAAAACATGTAGTTCTACAATATATTACTGGTTGTATCCATCCATCCTAATTGCTTAATCATTTTCGTTGTTTCTTTCTTTCTTTTACTGTTTTCAAGAGCCTGATTTTAAGTTCCATGTCCTCTGTTTTAATTCATGCAATCTCTCTTTGAACGGTGTAAAAGTTTGAACCACATATATCTTAGTGCTTGGCATTCTCAGAGAAATGGAATTATTAAACACAGAGAATCCCCAAAGACTCCATTATGTGTAATTAACAGATAAACTGTCATCAGAATCAATAAAACGTGCTAAATGATTCAAACTTGTATATAATTAAGTGTCTGTTTTAGCGCTAGAGTTCTAACTTTTATTTTTTTTTCCCCACATTCCACATTTTTCACAAGGATAATTATGGCAACCTTGTTAACCCTTCTTATTCTTGACTGAATTAATTTTAAATTAGACATTTCAGAGCAAAGTTCAGAATCACAAATGTGAAAATATTTCACAACTCAACAATGTAGGCACCATTTGTTTTTCAATGGAAAACTGAATACACATGGATGCGTCCATGAATTGTTAGGAGTAAATTAAAATTCTTAAGTGGATACAAAGTTTGTCATTATTTCAACTCAGTGCTGAACTTCATGTATTCAAATGGGCCTGTTAATTTAGATCTTAGCCAACCTTTTTTCAGTCTTTGGAAAATATATTCTGAGGGCAAAACTGGGACTTTAAAACTTTTTCTCAGATAGCACTTTGCATATTTTTAATAAACTACTTTCCATAATGTTTTGCTCAATGAACAGAGAACTAAAGCACTGAATGAAATAGCCAAGATAATAATTTGTTAAAGTATTTTCTGTTACTTAGGAAAAAAAAAACACCTATTACATAATGGATATTATATCATAATTCCACTATTCTAAAACAACATTTGAAATTCCAGCATGAGGGTGAGGGGAGATGATTCAGCAGTAAGTGCACTTGGCTCTCATTCATGAAGACCTGAGTTCAATACCTGGCGCCCATCTAAAATACCACACATGGCCACACAACTGTAACCTCAATACTGAGGGAAGTGGAGACCGTAGTCTTTGGTGTTCTGTGTTCCCTCAGCCTACTAAGAAATGGGGTGCAACACATTCAGTGAGACTGTTTCAGGGAATGAGGGCAGAAGAGAGATAGAGGAAGACACCTGGCATTCACCTCTGATTTCTGCATGAATGTGCATGGGCATGCACATCAGTACACATATGTGCGCGCACACACACATGCACTCTGTATATACACACCAGAAAGAAAACACAAAAGAACAGTGAAGTTTACGAGGGGATAGAAGTGTTGTTAGAAATGCAAGTTCTAGAACAACTCTGCTCATAGAGAAATTCCAGTCCAATCAGTTAGTGCTTGGCTGGGAATGTTCCACAGTTTTCTTCAGGGGTATTTAGGGTATAGCTTTCCTTTTCCTGTGGCATGAGTTCTTCCTATCAGCATGATGGTGCCTGTGTTCTGCTTCCTCCTCCAGATTCCATGCACATAGAGGACGTGGAGGCCGTTCAGAAACTTCAGGATGTCTTGCACGAGGCCCTGCAGGATTACGAGGCTGGCCAGCACATGGAGGACCCCCGCCGAGCGGGGAAGATGCTGATGACGCTGCCGCTGCTGAGGCAGACCTCCACCAAGGCCGTGCAGCACTTCTACAGCATCAAGCTTGAAGGCAAGGTCCCCATGCACAAACTGTTTTTGGAAATGCTGGAGGCCAAGGTCTGACTAACAGCTTCCCGGGTCTTCCCACCCTGCACGTTGAAAAAGGGAAAATCAACCCCAGCGTGATGTCGATGAATCTTAGAATTTAGTTAACATCAAAAAAAAAAAAAAAAAAATCACCAAGACTGCACTGATCTTAGCAGAAAGACTATGAAATGGCTTACAGACTCCTCCCCAGCTTCCTGTCCTGATGAGTTCCCTCTTTTTGATTTTACCTTCTTTTCTCCTTTTGCTTTCTTTCCCTACATTCCTTCCTATCCTCCCCTTCCCACTCTCATTTCTTGTCTTTTTTTTTTTTTTTTTTTTTTTTTTTTACTGGTTCCCTCCTTCCTGCTTTTGTTCCTTCCTCCCTTCCTGCCTTTCTTCTCTGTACCTTCCTTCTTCCTATTACTTCTCCTTTTCTACTCATCCTGTCTTTATTCCAAATTTAAATATCTCTCATTGTAAGAAAATGTTTCTTTCCCCATTCGCTCCTCCTCCCTTTCTTTTCCTGTCCTTCCTTCTGCTGAACTTTTCAAAGAGGTCTCAAACTGAAGAGAGATGGAAGCCAGTCCTGCCAGAAGATGGAGATCCAGAACATGGATGCCAGTGAACCTACTGTGACCCCTAACGCCCCCAGTGACTAAGGAATCAAAGAGAACCGACGGCCTCAAAGTACAGTTTGACACGAATGACTTGACCCGAGGGCAGTTTCAGACTCCGTGGGGCAGCCTGTAATTAGACGACCTAACGATGTCGCTCGGGCTGCTGCTTGTCATTGCTTTTCCATCTAGATCAGTTACAGCCATTTGGTTCCTGAATTCTTTTTTCAAGTCTTCCAGGTATTGGTTAGTTTAGATACTATGTAACTTTTTCAGGGAATAGTTTAAGCTTTATTCATTCATGCAATACTCAAGAGAAGAAAGAATACTGCAGTTTTGTGCTGGCATTGAGCAGTAACGAACAATAATGACAGACAAATGAATCTTGAAGGAAGATTTTTTTAATAAAGGTTTTGTTTCTTCTTACAAATGGAGATTTTTTGTACCAGCTTTACCACTTCTCAGCCATTTATTAATATGGGAATTTAACTTCCTCAAGCAATAGTTGAAGGGAAGGTGCATATTATCACGGATGCAATCAATGTCGTGTGCCAGTCTGGTCCCAAACTTCGGTTTCTTACCATGATCTCCGGTCTGCTGAAATGCTCACTGACACCTTGGATTACACTACACCTACGGTGACCCAAGCGGTCACACTCATGAGCACTGCACGTGGCATCCCCATCAATAGAATTAGCACGAGTGTACCTCTCTACCTGGGAGGGACAGTTGCCATATGATTTCTAGCTGCCTTGGTGGTTAGGAATAAGATTCCACCTGTTTGCGAAGTCACAAACCTTGTTTCCGAAGGAGCTGTGAGCCTGTAGTCACATAAGAGGCAATAAGGCTAAGGCCAGAATTTAAAAACAAATCATCAAAGACAGCAGATGCCTGACCAAATTCCAAAACCTAACCCATAGGAGTTGATTCATTTAGGAGTGTTTGTTTCAATTAATCTGCAGTTTTTATCAAGAGCTCAGCCAATAGATGTGCTTCTCAACCAGTATGGTCACAGCATGGAAGTCAGCCAGTTCCAGACTGTTAAGAGGTGTAATCTAATGAAAAAATCAATTAGATGCCCCTGAAATCTACAGTCGCTGAATAACCAATAACAGTAACCTCCATCAGACGCTTTACCAACGGACCAGTGTTCGTAGCTGCTCCCTGTACTATGTGACAGTCTTACTCTATGTACACAGATGTAATTAAAATTGTAATCCTAACAAACAAAAGAAGTGTAGTTCAGCTTCTCAATGTTTCATGTTTGCTGTGCTTTTCTGAATTTTATGTTGCATTCAAAGACTGTCGTCTTGTTCTCGTGGTGTTTGGATTCTCGTGGTGTGTGCTCTTAGACACAGGGTAGAATTAGAGACAATATTGGATGTACAATTCCTCAGGAGACTACAGTAGCATATTCTATTCTTTATCAATAATAAGGCTCTTCCTAATAATAACTAAGAGATCGAAACTCCAAACCAGTACTCATTGTGAACAGATACACATCAAGATCATAATATTTTCAAAACAAGGGATAATTTCTCTAATGGTTTATTATAGAATACCAATGTATAGCTTAGACATAAAACTTTGAATATGTCAAGAATATAGATAAGTCTAATTTTTAAACGCTGTATATATGGCTTTCACTCAATCATCTCTCAGACGTCGTTATTAACTCGCTCTGTGTTGTTGCAAAACTTTTGGTGCGGACTTGTTTCCAAAACTATTGCTACTTTGTGTGCTCTAAACAAAATACCATGGGTTGACATAACCTCAGCCCAGTGCTAGAAATACTGTGTATCTATCATTAGCTATATGGGACTATATTGTAGATTGTGGTTCTCAGTAGAGAAGTGACTGTAGTGTGATTCTAGATAAATCATCATTAGCAATTCATCCAGATGGTCAATAACTTGAAATTTATAGCTGTGATAGGAGTTCAGAAATTGGCACATCCCTTAAAAAAGTAACAACAGAAAATACAACTCCTGGGAAAATAAAAGGTGCTGATTCTATAAGATTATTTCTATATGTAAGTGTTTAAACAGATTATTTCCCAGAAAGTTACTGCAGGGTTTAAGTTGATACTGTTTAATTAGGTAGTATATATATATATACATACACACATACATATATGTATACATATATATATACATACATTGTTTTCACTGTATCACATTAAAGTACTTGGGCTTGAGAAGTCATAGGAACAACTGTTTGCTTGAGATGGAGACATGTTCAACAGTGAAATGCAGTACATCATGTTTGGTTTAAGTGACTCTGAGCCTGACAAGAGAACAAGTTTCTCACAAATAGAAAAATAAAAATAAAAATAAAATTTAGATCTAAAAGACCTGCACAGGCTTTAGGGTAAATCCTCAATTGAACCTCTTTGGAGGAAAGTTTTTAAAGTTTCCAGCAAGACCATTTACTTAATGTGACGTGTCTGGACGTTCTCCGGGCACAGGTTTTCACCCTGTGGTCTCCACATTTCTGTTGCTTCTGTTAGGGTTGTTCTTATTTAAAGCAATATGGTTGTGTTGCTCTTGGTGGTGCCACTTGGGCTTCAGTCAGGTCAGATTGTTGTATTTATTCCACTATTTTGCATTTAAATGATACCATGAAAGATATAAAAAATTTAAAACTGCTATTTTTCTTATAGAGGAGAAAATGGGTGTCGGTGATTGTATTTTAATTATTTAAGCGTCTCTGTTTACCTGCCTAGGAAAACATTTTATGGCAGTCTTATGTGCAAAGATCGTAGGAGGACAAAAAAAATTAAACTGCTTACAATGATCCAGGAGTTGCATTATAGCCAATAGTAAAAATAATAATAATGATAATAATAATAATAAAACCATGTCTATAGCTGTAGATGGGCCTCACATCTGTAAAGCAATCAATTGTATATTTTTGTGACGTGTACCATACTGTGTGCTCCAGCCAATGTCCATTTGTGTAAATGTATTTATTTTATATTGTATATATTGTTAAATGCAAAAAGGAGATATGATTCTGTAACTCCAATCAGTTCAGATGTGTAACTCAAATTATTATGCCTTTCAGGATGATGGTAGAGCAATATTAAACAAGCTTCCACTTTTGACGGCTCTTTGTTATTGCGTTTCTTTCTTTCCTCACTAAAGACCCAAATGGATAAACACTGCCCTTTGTGCTTCCATTCAAAGAGTATCTCTGACTAACTGTCCCTAAAAATAAAGTAGGACTTTAAACAAGAGCTATATAAAGGCCTGTCAGAATGAATTCTAGGGTGCCAAGAGACATTTTGCATATTTAAGAGTATGCAAAGTGTCTCATGGCACATTAGAATTCACTCTGACAGGCCTTTATATAGCTCGTGTTTAATCTTAAAGCATCTCCACATCACCCTGCATTACTGCAAATCATCGCCTCTATGTCAATGTCATAACAGAAAACTCTCCCCTATTTTAAGATCATATTAAAACCTGCTAGAGAGACCTATCATTTCCCTCGATCAACAATTAAATGGGGCACTCTTGTGCTCTGCAAGCTCTAGACTTTGGTGGAGGCGCCTACGATGGAACTGATGACCAGCTTTCCCGATGGGAAGTCAGCCATGGAGCTTTCTGATCTGTGTGGATTGGGAAGGGGGCCTGTCTCCGGATTCAAGGGGTTAAACAGCACCACTGACAGCAGGTGGCCTTTCGCAGCCCTCAGCTGCTCAGGGTCAAGTTGTAACTTCCCCTGGTCCCTCCTGGAGCCTTCACCAGGTGCTAATGCATTCCTGACTTCTCTGCTAAGCCTGTCCTTTCACTGGCACGTCTTGAACATGTACTGTCATTGTGACTGCCCACAGTGCTTCTCACCTTTCACAGGTGCTGGTTCTCTAGAGGAGCATGCTGGTGACACAAAGGCCACCAAGCAGAATCCGCCTTAGGGCCTGAGATTATCTCACCCTCCCAGGCATTCTAGGTGCAAGTTGAGTGGTAACAGCCCGGGGTAGTAGCTGATGTGTTTAAATTCTGTTACTATCGAAACCCTTAGGTAAAAGTGAAGTAATGGGCTATGGAACCTGAAGAAGGAGCATCCTGTCTGTCAAGTCCTCCTCATGTCACTATATGTTTACATACACTTGCATTCAAGAATCCAATTACTATAATTTCTGTCACTTTTTTTATAATTTAGAATGATGCAATAACTTGTCAGGTACTACCATTTATTCTGGATACTTCGGGTACAAAAGAAAGTAAGGGTAGGATTTCAACATTTTAGGATGTTGTACATCTGCAAATGGGTTATGTATGTGCCTTAAAGACCTTAAGGAATTATTTTACCACCTAGCAAGAAGCCACTATTTTTCATCTGACTGTATTAGAAGTGTCCATTATCTCATAGACTCTTATAACACACAATATATTAACCTTCAGAGAAGAGTTTTCAACCATCAGGAAAACATTCCATTGATAATACATGAGGGTTCTAACAGTGCAGACCCACATCGTCAATATACTCAGACACAATGAAAAGTATACAAAACAAGAGAATTGTACAAACTAAGATAAATTTTAACATTATTAAGACATAGTAAATCAAAATTTGTCAAATTAGATATGTGCTTTGAGACATCCATCTGAGTTATTTTCAGAAGCCTGGTTATTGATAGCGTAGGAACAACGACCAGCACTTACTTAAGCTCTCACACCTGTGTGCCTACTACGCCTGCCTGGGCAGAGCACATAAGCCCTCCACGCCCATGCCCACACACAGCACTGTGGCCTCACTGGTCAGAGATGGTGCCTGAGCTTTGGGATATTTAGAAAGTCTCCAGATGGTTTGTCATTTTTCTCATGCTTCAAACATCCTTAAAAATGAAAGAAATTTCACACATTCGCTCCAAATCATTGCTCTTTAAAAGGGGGGGGGAAATTACTCAGTCTGTCTTTTTATTTTCTGTAAAAACCAGTGAAAAGCACTTGAACTATGTTGACATACTCCTCCACCCCACTGAGCATCTACTGCCCCCTCCCTCCACAACATACCCTGGAGACTATGTTTTATTTGATGACTAAACAGCATCTACTGGTTTTTTCCCATCATTAGTAGAGTTGCCTGCTCAAAAATGTGCATACAGGACTTTTCCTTGTTTCTTATAACCTGCTTGTTGTCCTTTTAGCCTACTGTAACATGAATTTTCTTGTGCTCCAAAATATGGTTTTCCCTACTGAAAAACAAAAAGGAACAAATTTAGAAAATTTGATGTCATCACTGCTGACTCCTTAGATCCATATTTTCCAAGATGTCCCTTTATATGAAGGGTAGAAATAACATAGAATTTAGAATGAATAATTTGTTCTTGGAGATCAGCAAAAATTTCAGATGCACTTTGATTATTTTCAAATGCAACTTTTGATTACCGTGTGAAAGAACATATATACTCAAGGGTTTGTTTCATCCACAGTGGTGTAGGTTCAGAATGCATATGCTTCTGCAGTCCAATGGATACCTGTTCTTCTCCAGTCAAAGCCTACCTTCTCCGACATCTTGGTTGTATGAAAAACCAGACTGAAGCAAGGAGTAATAAATTGGGCATTGCATCTTATTAAGAAACAAAATGGAAAGGAAAGGAATTTCAAAACATAATTCTGCTTTCCCAGGAGCATTGGTTCTGGTCTCCATGAAGTTAAAGGTCTGAAATAATGTGCCCATCAGGGGCTCAATGTTGCATGTCTACACCAGTTGGTGGAAGGGCTTGTTATATTGGTAATGACCTCCTGATACGTGAGCCTGGATTGCAACAATACAATTGCTACCAGCTCACCCGCTGGGAGAAATATTTTATTATTGTCAAATACCCTCCATAGAGATTTGTTCAGCCTGTTCCTGTGTAAATTACAGTCAAAGCAGAACTGTATGACTATTCCTCAGGAGTATATTTTAGATAAACAACTAGTCTCAAAATTTAAGAATCCTAGCTGGTTCAAATTTGTTTATTAGCAGAAAAATTACAATAGGTGACACCATAATTACAGGAATATGATGATTATAGCCACACGGGAGATTTGCCTACTGAGTCTGTGGCCTGCAAGCAAGAAGAACTCCCTTTTTCATTATAAATGTCAGCCAGAGTAATTAGCTGTTTTATCAATTATACAACTTCAGAAGAAAAAAAAAATGATACCTTGAATGAGTTGTTATAAAATGCCACCAAATTTTGAGCATAAGAAACTTTGTTCCAAGAAAAAAAGAGATGTGTTTTTGTGTTAAAATTTAATAGCATAACATACATAAGAAAGAAGCCCAAAGCTTGAATGAACATGCTCTTTAATCATAACATATTTTTCTAGCAATTTTTTTTTTTTTTAAGAATTAAGAAGGATGTCTTAGAGTACATGGAACTACTTGGGTAGTGTTTCCAGAGGCCCCATATTTCATGTTTGGTAAACGATTCTAAATAGCATAGCCTTCATTAGTGCACATTTTGTTGAAAGCCATCAAATTAGAACTGAAGCTTACTTTATCAAAAAAAAAAAAAAAAAGGGAAAGAAAATTTAAAAAGAAAATAAAAAATTTTAAAAATTGGGATGTAGGAAACTTAGTTTTGTAAAAACAATAGTGCCTACGTGTTCTATAGTGGGCAGGCTGGTTTTAGGAAACAACTTCACTTTTTGGGTGGGGTCACTGAAAGGTCACGCTGGAAGACATTTTGGACCAGCAAAAGAATCAGTATTATTCACACTCTAATTCAAACTGTCATGCTCAGTTGAATTTCACAGTTTTCTTGTGAAGTGAAAAACTTCCTGCTAATAAAAAAAGATGTATTTAAAATCTAGCACAGAAAACTGAAGTCATAAGAGTAATTTCCAAAATGAAGTCCTTAGCTATGCAGGAAGATGTTGGCTTCTTCCCATAAAATACGTTCTTTCATATCATTACAATTGAAAAAATGTAAAAGATTAATATGTACCAATTGTCCCATGGATAGCTGGTAGTAATCTCTCTGTGATTCTTTATAAGACTATTTTTCCATGTTTGTTTTTATTTTCTTCGAGGTAGGGATTCACTCTAGCTCAAGCTGAGCTGGAATTTACTATGTAGTCTCAGGGTGGCCTTGAACACATGGCAATCCTCCTACCTCTGCCTCCCGAGTGCTGGGATTAAAAGTGTGTGCCACCATGCCTGGCCCCCATTGTCCTTTCTTAATGAGCTAAATGGGAAAAAAAAAGAAGCCCTATTGGAGCAAATATATTCATGTCTATAAGTCAAAAGAAACATAACCATTGCACTTTTGAGTATAGAAAAAAAAATACCTTATCAGAAGGGCTTGAGAAGATGGAAAGACCTCCTATGCTCCTGGATAGGTAGAATTAATAGTGTGAAAATGGCAATTTGGGGGCTGCAGAGATGGCTTAGCGGTTAAGCACACTTGCCTGTGAAGCCTAAGGACCCCAGTTCGAGGCTTGATTCCCCAGGACCCACGTTAGCCAGATGCACAAGGAGGCACACACATCTGGAATTCGTCTGCAGTGGCAGGAAGCCCTGGCATGCCCATTCTCTCTCTCTCTCTCTGCCTCTTTCTCTGTCTGTTGCTCTCAAATAAATAAATAAAAATAAACCAAAATTTTTTTTATAAAAAGAAAATGGGGGCTGGAGAGATGGCTTAGCGGTTAAGCGCTTGCCTGTGAAGCCTAAGGACCCCGGTTCGAGGCTCGGTTCCCCAGGTCCCACGTTAGCCAGATGCACAAGGGGGCGCATGCGTCTGGAGTTCGTTTGCAGAGGCTGGTAGCCATGGCACGCCCATTCTCTCTCTCTCCCTCTATCTGTCTTTCTCTCTGTGTCTGTCACTCTCAAATTTAAAAGAAAAAATAAAAAAGAAAAAAAAAGAAAAGAAAATGGCAATTTTACCAAAAGCACTGTGCAAATTTACTGAAATATCAATAAAAATTACAGCATCATTCTTCACAGAGATAAAAAAAAAATGATCTCAAAATTCATATGGAATGGCAGAAAGCCTTGGTATCCAAACATATCCTCAGCAAAAGAAACACCTCTGGGGGTACCACCATTCCCAATCTAAAGCTATATTACCAAGCCATCGTAACAAAAACAGCATAGTACTGCCATAAAAACAGAAATATTGACCAACATATTAAAATTGAGGACCCAGACTTTAGGTCAAGTAACTATAATTACTTCATCTTTGATAAGCTTGCCAATAATTTAGACTGGAGAAAAGACAGCCTCTTCAACAAATGGTGGTGGATAACCACATATAGAAAAATAAAACTGGACCCAGTCACTTCACCATACACAAAAATCAAATCAAATGGATTAAAGACCTTAATCTAAGACCTGAAACTTTTCTCCTACTGGAAGAAAAATAGGAGGCACTCTCCATGATATAGGAGTGAGGAAAGACTTCCTGAACAAAAATCCAGTAGCCCAGGAAATTGAACAATTCTTCAACCAATGGGAACTCATGAGGCTAAAATGCTTTTGCACAGACAAACATACCATAATCAGAGCCAATTGATTACCCACTGAATGGGAGAAAATCTTCACCAGCTATACCACTGACAGAGGCCTAATATCTAGAATCTACAAAGAACTCAAAAAGTAAACACTAAAAAAATCAAACAACCCACTCCAAAAATGGGGCAGAGAACTAAACAGGGAGTTCTCAGTAGAAGAAATACAAATGGTAAACACAGCCTGAAGAAAACGTTCAACATCCCTAGCTATTAGGGGAATACAAATTAAAACAACTATGAGACTCAACCTTATTCCAGTAAGGATGGCAATCACTAAAAAATTAAATGGCAGCAAATGATGGTGAGAATGTGGGGAGAGAGGAACCCTCATTTGCTGTTGGTGGAAATGTAAACTTGTACAATCACTATGGACATCAACATGGAGATTCTTGAAAAGGATGAATTTGGGGCTACCATAAGACCCAGCTGTTCTCTTACTGGGCATTTGTCCTAAATGCTCTATGTTTCACTACAGAGATATTTGCTCAACTATGTTTATAACTGCTCAATTCATCATAGCTAAGAACTGGAATCAACCCAGGTGCCCATCATTGGATGAATGGATAGTAAAGTTGTGATACATTTACACAATTTAATTCTACTCATCAATAAATAAAAATGATACAAAGAATTTTTTAGGAAAATCAACAGACTTGGAACAGATCATACTCAGCGAACTTGCACAACCACAGAAAGACAATGCTGCATGGTCTCACTCACCTGGGGTTCCTAAGCTGCACCAGCTCAAGTTGCTGACATACCTAATTGACAACTCAAGGCCAAGGCGATAGGATTGGAAGGGTTTGGGGGAAGGGGAAGAGGGAGGGGAGGGGGAGGGTGGGTGAAAACAATCACAAAACTAAATCACAAGTGAACTGGTGGTGTCATCGAAAACTTTATCCTCAAAAATGTACTAATAGATATAACTGTCAACAGGAGTAAGGGACAGGACCTGAAATAAGAACCCTAGAGAGGGCGAGATGAAGTTTAACTTCATTTTACTTATTTATTTCTGGCCTATAACCCTAGTACCAAAAAGTAGCTACTATCCACAATGAGCTTTTGACCAGAGAGACATATGACATCCCTAATCAAGACAGGTATCTGCCAGAGCACTTGATTACCTGCCAGAGGAAAAAAGGTAGAAACCTATTGCTGAAAACACCATATTCTGCCCACACAGAGCTTGGAGAAACCTGACTGTAATCTGGAGGAAAGCCAGCCCCCAGACAGTCAGTCCATCTAGTGCTGAAAAGCGCTACATGAGGTACTAGGGAAAGTGGCCGACAACAGTGTGAGCAACCAGCGGTCTAAGCTCCCCAGAGATAAACGCCCTCACAGGACGTACATGCCAGTGCAATGGTGGCACACAGCCTTGGTGAGTAACCAAGAGCTTTCTGTTTGGCTAAGAGATCCGCTCAGTGTAAAGAAGCCCATATCTGGAATTGGGAACCAGATCAGGATCTTCTGGAGATGAAGATTATGCTCTCCAGTGTCAAGCTCTCAGTAGTCTTTGGTTTAAAAAGGGTCCACATATATCAAATTCTCCCTAAACTAAAAATGCTTATCCCACTTAAGCTATGCTGACTTCACTCTCCAGTGTAGAATCTGTTGTGTTTTTTTTTTTTTTCTTTGTCAGAAGGTAGTGAGACCCAAGGAGATAAACCGACCCTCGCCCTTCAGCCAAGCAACAGCTGAATCCACAGAGGAACTGGGGAGAAAAGCAAGAGTGCTGCTGCCATGGTGAGCCTGACAATCAGCACCAGGGTGAAGGAGACAGACCCTGAGTATACTCAACACATACCAAAGCAGAGATCCAGGGGCTCCTAAAGTAGACATACCCGCTCTTCATGGCTTGGGGAATTTTGTGGAAGAGGGGGCCAAAAGGTTGTTGAGATATCATGACCAGACCAGAGGCTTAGCCTCCCCACAAAAACTGCTGCTCCCACAATACATAACCCACTATCCCATGGGGAATAGCTGCAACCCTACTTAGGAGGGTCCCCAGCAGATTAGGGGCAAAGATTAGGGAGAAGTGGGTGCCAACACATGATGCCAAAATACAAATTATGTTGGTAATAAATAAAAAATAAAATATATTCAGAAATGAGAAAAAAAACCTCTTCCACAAGTATATAATTGACAAAAATTTCAGGGCTAGAGAATAGTAACTATATTTTTAATTATAAGGGTATTTTTGCACACAGGATAATCTTAGCACATGAGTTACTTCCATCTAATAAGGATTGATGATGACAACATAGACAGGAGTTAAATGATCAAAGGTGTCCACACCATATGCATGTGAGGAAATTCAGTCCTTTCAAAAGTTTTAAATTTCAACTCTGTCACTAACCAGCTATGTGGGATTACTGCCAGAAAGATCTATTTTTTAGATAAATGGGGGTAAATGTATTATAAAATGATTGCTATTAGTACAAAATGTCTTGATATAAATGTAGATGTGACCAGAAAACTGCCATGGCCCTGTGTGGTTAGCATGATACTAAGTTCTTACGTGTATTATAAAAATTAATGTATATAATTGTTTCATGAGGTAAGTATTGTGACTTATGTACTTTATGTGTATGTTTTGAAACACACATGCCACAGTGCATATGTGAAGGTCACAGGACAACCTCAAGGGGTAGGTTCTCACCTTCACAATGCTTGAGCCATGGTCTCTTTTGTTTGCTGCTGTAAATGACAAATTAGCTGCCTCATGAGCTCCAGGATTCAGCTGGCTCCCATTCCCATTGCCATAGATGTTGGGGTTACAAATGCTTTTGCCACTGTGACTGGCTTAACATGAATTCTGGGTGTCTGAACACTGCTCATCAGGCTTCATAGCAGATGCTTTTAGCCCCTGAGCCATCGCCACCCTGAGGCCTGGTGGTCTAAGTACTGTTACTCTCCATCCAAGATAGAAGTATCATCACCGGTCTGGCCACGGTAACAAAACATCTGACAGAAAAATTTAGGGAGGGAAGATTTACTTTGGATTGCACTTTCAGAGCCTAGTCCTTGGTTAGTAGGCCCTTTGTGCTGCAGCAGGGCATCATGACATCAGAAACATGTCTAATTAGGGGAGAGTTGCTCATCTTGTACCCAACCAGGAAGCAAAGGAAGATGGAGAGACCAGGGACATCAAACCTCCAAGGGGCTCTTCTCAGTGACCCTCTTCCTCTAGCTCTGCAAAGCCCCCTATGCTCCTAGAGCCTCTCCAGATAAGTGCTGTCACCTGGGAAGAAAAGAGTCACATGGAATAATAATATGGGGCATATTATATATTTGAACTGTAGTATTAATTAACTTGTCCAAAGTGCATGCAGGTATATATAACTCTTTTAAACTTGAAATCTTATTTTAAAACTGCTGAGCCTAATACCTTAAACCACTAATCCTTTTTTGAACAGGTATCTTTTTTTTTTTTTAACTTGTGTAGTGGAAGAAGATGTGTATTATTATTTTTCTTTTTTTGTTTTAGTTTTGGATATTTGGAACATATCTTTGAATTAATTCTATTGATTTAATCAAGAGTTACTTTCTCATCTTCTAACTTCCTTCATTCTATTTTTCGCCTAATGTTTTCTTGTGACTACTTGAAATGTATGTACTGTGGGCTTACATGTGTAAGCGTTTTCTTATTGAGAACATACTGTGATACATCATGGGTAGTTACCATCTTTTCCCTCCTCTGTGTTCCCATTTCACAAAGGTCCCTCAGTGTGTTGCTGGTATTACTCATGGGATTGTGGGTCCTGTGTTTTCAGAGTAGCAGTCAGTTATTGGGGGGGCACAGTGACTCTGGGCATGATGTCCCAACCTATGGCTCTTAAAATTGTTTCCTTCCCCTCTTCTACAAAACTCCCTGAGCCTTGGTGGGTGTGTTTTAAGTCAATTTTAGTGATGAGCTCTTAGGAGCTTCTGGGTTTCTGCTTTGGTAGGTGTTGAGTGTCCTCAGGGTCTGCCTCTTTCACCCTGGCCCTGCTTCTCAGGCTCACCATGGAAGCAGCACTCTTGCTCATCTCCCCAATTCCTCTGGTTTCACCTGGGCCTTGATTGAGATGTGATGAGTGGTTTACCTCCTCAGGCCTAGCTACCTTCTGAAAAAGAAAAACAGATTCTCCAACAGAGTGTGAAGTCAGAATAGGTTAAATTAGATTAGCATTATTAATTTAGGGACAGTTTGATGGGGTAGCCCTCTTTTGACCAAAGACTAGTGGATGCTTTTTGGTATTGACTGTCTTATGTTTCTGTTTATTTTTTTTTCCTCTTCACTCTATTTGTTAAGACACACCCAGGTTTTAAGAGGACACCTATCACCACATAGGCTGTACTTTTTCTATTCTTGGAATGGATACTAAGTGTGCCAAGTCCGTAACACAGTGAACAATGTTGTCATGAACATCTCTGGATGGGCCAGTGCAATTGCTTCCTGGAATTATATACAGGCATGAGGGTGTGATGCTTTCAAACATATATGCTTATTTTTACTGAAGAAGTCACCCTGATTTATAAAATCAGTTTGAACTATCACAGGAAATGTCTTTAGGCTTCACTTGTTTCTCAGCACCATGTAATTTCATATTGCTTGTAAATTTTACCTACTTTGAGAACTTTTAAGATTGTTCCTTGCTTGGATTCACGCTTCCGTGAGCCTCTTTCCTAGCTCTTGTCATGTCCTTCTGTCTTCCTGCTTGTCTTTTTTTCTTCCTTCTGTGGATCATCTATGCATGACCTTCACTGCTTTCTTTCCCTGTGGGGATCCTATCATTTTCTTGCTCCTTTGCAGTGCTCTGTGTATTCTGGATGCTGATCCCTCTCAGCGCTCGTGTTTCCCTGTCTGTCAGGCATGTAACAACCATGACCCGTGTCTGTGCATTATAAGTTGTTAACTTTGAGAAAATTCAATTAATCAGTTTCACTCTTTTATGGTTTCAGAATTCAAGATATTCCAATCAGTTTTTAAGGCTATTTTTTTATAAATTGACTTTCACATTCAGGTACTCTGCAGTAAAGTAGAAGTAATATTCATATGTGTAATATTGAACTTAATTTCCCAACCTCTTCTTTCCCTTCAATACCTGAGATTACCTCCTCTATCAAACATAGATTCCACATATAAAGAAGGCAATTTCTTGGCTCTTTAGTTTTCCCTTAGAACAATTCATGTTTCCATAAAATTCCTTTCTGTTATTATAATTTTGTAATTTGTCTTAATACCTGATGTAGTATAGGGTGCCCTCTATTTATGCCCATACACAGTCTTAGCTTTCACATTCTTAATTGAGGAATTTTAGTCCTTTCCTATAAATTTCAGAACAAAAATTGTTGTTTCACCTTCTCAAACAAGTCTTCTGTAAATTATATTGGAGTTTCTAATGCACAAATAAAGTTGAAGAAAATTAACATTTTTTATTAGTTATGAGCATACTAAATGTGTAAACAGCACATGTTGGCACCATCCTTCCCCTTATCACTATCCCCCTCCAAAGGAACCCTCCTCATTGGGAATGTAGGTCATCCCCATGGGGATTGTGGGTTGTGCATTGTGGGGGTAGCCATCACTTATGGGGAAGAAGCAATGTCTCTGTGTGTAATGCCCCAACTTGTAGCCCTAACAATCTTTCTGCCCCCTCTTCTGCAAAATACCATGTTGGGTACCTTTTAATTCTACTTCAGTGACAGGCTCTTGCGATCCTCTGGATCTCTGGCTTGGTAGGTGTTGAGTGTCCTCAGTATCTATCTGCATAACTCTTGTGTTGATATCAGGCTCACTGAGAAAGCAGCACTCTTGTTCATTTCCCCAATTCCTTTGTGGTTTCAGCTAGGGAACTGATGAGATATGATGGGTTGCTTCTCTCCTCAGGTCCAGCTTCTGTCTGAAAAAGAGAAATAGATTCTCCAGTGGAGAGTGAAGTCAGCACAGGCAAAATGGGGTAACCCCTATTAGTTTAGAGATAGTTTAATAGGTAAAGACCATCGTGTAGCCCAAGATTAGTGGGAGCTTGATACTGGAAAGCAAACTCATTATCTGGATATTATTTTGGCTTATTCCCTAGTTCCAGTTATGGGTTCCTTTTCCCTGAGCAGATCAGTTAGCCACTCCAAGAGCAGTTGGTTACCCACCATGGCTGTGTGCCACTGTTGCACTTGTGTGAGCTTCACATCAGTTTGTTTGCTCCTGAGTAGCTTAAACTTTGAGTTGCTTGGGCAGATATTGGCCACTTTCTCCCAGTAGCTCATGTAGCACTAGACAGGCTAACTGTCTGGGGACTGGCTCTCTTCCAGATTCAAGCCAGGTTCCTCCATGTTCTGTACTGACAGCATATGGTGTCTTGCCATTAAGCTCTGGTGCGTAATTAAGTGCTCCACAGAAGTCTGTCTTCTTTAGGGAAACCTTGTAGTTCTCTCTGAACAACAGCTCATTGTGGATATTAACCACATCCTGGTACTGGGTGTTACAGGCCAGAGCCAAGAGAAAAGAATGACAAAAAAGGAAAAAAAAAAAAAAAGGAATAAAAAAGCAAAGAAAGAAAGAATAAAAAGGAAGCAGGAGAAATTTAAGGTTAGGTTTAATCTCACCCTCTCCAAGGCCCTTCTACTCAGGTGCTCCCCCTGAGGTCCTGTTGAGGGTTCAGTGTTTTCGTCTGTCTTTCAAGATATAGGATTCTTTGGTACCAGTTCCATTTGGGTTCAGTTTTGTTTACCCCCTCGCTATTACCCTCAGCTTAATCCCTTCCCTCCCTATTGTCCAGGCCTCAAGATACATATTATGTATTTCAAGATTTTATTAATCAAGTTCAGTGATTTTTTTTATCTATCTCATAATTTTTACATTATTTTTCCACATAGTTTAGTTTGTGGCTCCAGCTACATTTCTAGGTGCTGAATTTCCTCCTTCACATTGGACCTGCTTCATGTACTCTGACAAAGTGGCATTTGCTTCTAAAAGCATGATATAATTTTCCTAATGATGTTTCTCTTTTCTTTTTGCAATGTATATACATACTAATAACATTTGAAAACACATAACTACATATATACAAATGTAAATGGCATATGCAGTTATGTGTTTTAAAAAGTTATTTACTTATAATTTGTTTATAACCTGCATTTATATGCACATATTTATAACATAATTATACTATATTTTATTTTCTGAGAAAAATGCTCTATGTATTTGAATTATGAAAATTAATAAAGATAATGCTCAAGTTTTAAAAATATATTATTTTTATTTATCTGAGAGAAAGAGACAGACAGATAGAAATAGGTGGAGAGAGAGAGTGAGTATTGGCATGCCAGGGCCTCCCACTGCTGCTAATAAATTCCAGACATGTTCCATTTTTCCATCTGGCTTTACATGGGTACTGGAGAATTGAACCTAGGCTATCAGGCTTTGCAAGCAAGTGCCTTTAAGCACTTAGACATCCCTCCAGCCTTAACATGTGCTTTTGGAGAAAGCTCAGTATATACTCAAAAATAGCATGCATGCTTGAGTCATGGGTGAAATCTCCACTGTTAACGCATGTCTAAAGTTATTGAAAGATTTTGCAATTGATTGCTAATTGTCTGTTTGATATTACTCTGGGAGAAATTTGTGAGTGCCTAGGTATAATTATTGAATGTAATTTATGCCTGCCAGCTGGTGCTTTATGTATTTGGAGTATGTGTTTTCAATTACATATGTTTATTATCGTTACAACACTTGATTATTCTTTTTATAGAATTAATGTTCCCTGTAGACTATGTTAAGCATGAAAGGTTGTTTGAAACAAAAATTCCTTAGTGAATTTTCATAAATTAACACCCGTGGAATCATTTTGAAAATCAGAAACCTGATCATGTCATCATGCCGATAGATACCCCAAACCAATGGTAAGTATGATTAGCTTTTCCTATGGGTTACATCCCTAAGTAACATGTCTATCTTCTCATGTTACATAATAAATAAAATTACGCTGTATGATTGTTTTTAACTCTCTCTTTTAAATCGACAGTACCTGTGTTTAACTGACCAATATTTCAATTAATAGAAGCTTGCATATGTTCAGATGAACATTTGGGCTGGGTAGTCATTGTCAGTGCATACTTATTTACAATTGCACCTGACCTAAATGCACATGCAGTCTATATAGTAAAATTTTATAGTGTTTTAAAAAATTAACTTAATTTAATTTAAAAAGCAGAGGAGGGGAGAGGGGATACAGAGGGATGGAGGAAAGCAGGGAGGGAGGGAGGGAGGAAAGAAATAGGGAGGGTGTGTTGGAGAGTGGCGACTCTAGAGCTTCTTGACAATGCAGACAGAGTCCAGATACACATGTGACTTTGTGAGTCTGGCTTCATGTGGCTACTAGGGAGTCAAACCTGGGCTAACAGGCTTTGCATACAAGTGCCTTTAATCTCCACAGTCCTCATAATGTGGATTGTTTTCCTGAAACCTATTAACATTGAACCTTCTTTTCTACCATGGTGATTATTTAAATAACTTCTTATGAAGTTAGTTTCAATTACTCTCTCAAATTACTCATAATCTGAATTTATTGATTTTGATATTTTATCATATTCTTTATATGAATGAGTTATAAACAAGTAAGTTATCTAAAAGAGTAGGCTTAATTTTTATTCACTAAATGGTACCTTTTGATAAAGACATTTTAATATTATCATGACCCATGTCACACTCCTTTTCTTTATATTTCTTACTTTTGACCTGTTAGAAAAGCTGGGAATTTCTTTAAGGAATTTCAAAAGGGAAAGTGTGGGGTGGGGGAGGGAGGGAATTACCATGGGGCATTTTTTTATAATCATGGAAAATGCTAATAAAAAATTTTAAAAAATAGAAAATACCACCAAATACCATTTTGTAAACATCTCATTGCTTTTCTCCTTCAGGTTGTCAGATGACCTGAAACTGATTTGTTATGGACTGTATAAGGTGGAGGTTAAAAGTGTGCTCTCTTTCAGTTTTTCTCTATATACATCCAATTGTCCTTTATTCTCTACCGAGAAGCCCGGCCCATCTCTACAGCTTTCAGAGTCAGGATTGTATGCATGGATGCATGGGTATTTTTCTTGGTCACCTGTTCTGTTCCTTTAATCCATGTGTGAACCCTATTCGTTCTTATTATTTCCTAAAGCATTGATGTAGGGGCTATGTTTTTGAGAATGCAATTCCTGTTCACTGTAATCTTTTTTCTGAATATTTTGATATTTTGGCTTTAGAATATCTGCCTACTTTATCTATATCTCTATCTATCTATCTATCTATCTATCTATCTATCTATCTATCTATCATCTATCTATTACAGTAAAGACTATTGACACACATGCACACACTCTTTTTTATTATTTTAATTAAGATTGGTACTGATTCTACAGGTTGATAAAACATTTAGCTTGAAGATTTCTGTTCATGGACTTGTTGTATTTCTCCATTCTATTTAGCTATTCTTAGAAAAAATTTGAAACTTTTAGAAGAAATTATCTTAAAATAATTTCAATATATATAACAGAGTACCTTGATATTTTCCATAAATATTTTGTTCTTAAAATGTCATATATGTATATAATCTTTAGACATTTAAATGCTTTTGTTCTTTTGTTTTATAATGTATAGAATTATATTGTTTTAATATATTGAGTTTCCCCCTCCAACTTGGATAAGCCAAAATATAAATCAAATAATTTGTCTATGGGTTTTGTTTTATTACATAAGTAAATGTGTTTTCCGCATATAAATACTGTTTATTATCTCTCATCTTACTCTTGTTTTCAGTGTATTGCACTAGCTAGTATTTTCTGTCCAAGTTGAGTAAATGTGGTCGAAGACACCATTGCTAGGTTTTCCACTTACAGGAGAAAACTGATAGGTATAATAAAGTGTTTGATATAGTTTCCCTGTGGTTAGTATTTAATAAACTATTGAAGCTTCCTGTCCAGTGATTCTGTGAAATCTTAACTTCATCAAATAGCTTCATTTACACTTGTTGAGAGGTTTCATAGTTTTGTCCTTTATTCTGGCAACACAGCAATTTACTTTGATCCCTATGTTAAATATTTTCTTGAAGGAAATCTAACATGATCATGGTATGTCAATTTCTTTTTTATTTATTTATTTATTTATTTTTTTTATTTATTTTAGAGAGAGAGAAAAAATGGTCAAACCAGGGCCTCCAGTCACTGTAAACTAACTCCAGATGCTTGTGCATCTGGCTTACATGGGTCCTGGAGAATTGATCCGGTACCCTTTGACTTTGCAGGCAAATGCCTTAAACACTAAGCCATCTCTCTAGCTCATCATGGCATTCAGCTTCTTTACATATTGACGGATTCAGCTCCTCTATGTTTTGCTTAAGTATCCTTCCATTCTCTTTGTAAATTAAATTTCACGTATTTATGTAAGTACAATGATTGTAATGGGGAGGTAATATGATGGAGAATGTAATTTCAAAGGGGAAAGTGTGGGGGTGGGGAGGGAGGGAATTACCATGGGACTTTTTTTATAATCATGGAAAATGTTAATAAAAATTTAAAAATTAAAAAAAAATTAAAAAAAGAAACTTTGAACAGTAAAAATAAATGCAGTTTTTCTATAAATTTTCTCACAAACAAGTTGAATGAATGGCACTTCTAACTTTTTCCTCTGGAAGAATTTATTTTTTCACTTATTTATTTTTTTCTCTCTTTAAAAAAAAATTGTAGTCAGTGAATACAGTCAAATTTGTACCATTGTTAGCCTCCTCCCCATCCTCCCCCTCCACAGGGACCCTCCTTGCTTGGGTGTATGGGTCATACATTATGGGGTTAGCCTTTAGTTTTGGGTAGAAGGAAATATCTCTGTGTGTCATGACCCAATGTGTGGCTCTGACATTCTTTCTGCCCCCTTTTCAGCAAATTTCCCTAAGCCATGTTGGATTTATATTACATCTGCTTCAGTGTTGAGATCTTGGGAGCCTCTGTGTCTCTGGATATCTGGTTTGGTAGTGGTTGATTGTCCACTGTCTCTATTTCCTTCACTATTGTCCTAGTTCCCAGTTCACCAAGGAAACAGCATTCTTGCATGTTTCCTCAATTATTCTTAGTTTCAGCTGGGCTCTTTCTGAGGTACAATGGGGTGGTTTTCTCCTTAGGACCCATGTCTATCTGAAAAAGAGAGGCAGATTCTCCAACGGAAGTAACCAAGTAAATGTGATAACCATTATTTTTTTAGAGAGAGTTTAATGGAGAGTGGGTTCATTTTTGGATATGGTTCTGACTTGTTTCCCAGCTCCAGCTGTGGGTTCCATTCCACTGAGCAGATCAGTTAGCCAAATCGAGAGCAGTTGGTCTCCCACCATGGCTATGCATCACTATTGCACTTGTATGAGCATCATGTCATGCTAAGTAGGTTAGACCATGCATTGTTTGGACAGATATTGGTCATTTTCCTCCAGTCGCTCATGTAGTACCTTCCAGTACTAGATACACTAACTGGCAACTGACTCTCTTCTAGCCAGTCATGTTGCTCCATGTTATGTGCCAACTGTGTATGGTGTCTTCCGCAGTAGGGTCTTACCTCTAACCTATGGTGGGTCATCAAGTGCTCTGACATACATCTATCTTCTTTTGGGAGACTTTGTAGATCTCTGTGATCAAAAGATCATTGTGGATGATATCCATGTGCTGGTACTGGGAGTTACAGGTCAGTGCCCAAGAAAAGAAGGAAGAAAAAGATAAGTGACATAAAAGAGATGGAGAGATGAGAGAGAAGAGGGCGAGAGAGGGTAAAACAAAAACAATAGGAGATAATGGTCATTTTTTGTTGTACCATCTCCAGGGCCATTTGAATCTGGTGTTCCCTCTAGGGAACATTTGGTCTTTCTTTCAGGATATAGAGTTTTATGGTACCATTGCCATTTGGGTCTAGTTTTGTGTTCCCCACCCCCTTCCTTACACTTCCCTCCCTCCTTCCCCATCCTTCTTATTTTCCAGTGTTCAAGATGCTTGCTAGGTATGTTGGCAACTTGGGTAGATTCAGGTTAGGAGCTGTAGCTGAGTGAGACTATTCAATGATTATCTTTCTGTGATTGGGTGCGTTCTCTAAGAACAACAGAGTGAGAGAGAGAATAGGCATGCCAGGACCTTCAGTCACTGAAAATGAACTCCAGATACATGTGCCACCTTGTTCATGTGTGACATGGGTACTGGGGAATTGAGCCTTCATAGAAGAGTACTTAACCACTAAGCCATCTCTCCAGCCCCTCTGGAAAAATTTATATGAGATAGAGTTTTTATAAATAAGTGTATGATTTAACTTGTTTTCCATGTAAGATATAATTTTAGATGCCTTTAGTTTTTACCCTCACTCTACCCCTTGTGATATGTTCTTTAGTTTCATTTTATCTTTAAATTTATTTGCGATATATTTACTAATTTTCTTATTTCTTTCCTAATAAATAATATGAACTTTTCCTCTGAGACAAATTTAGCTCTGATTTCATTATACTTGTCTGCTTTATTTTGTCTCTAGCAACTTCTCACCTACGGTATTTCTTCATGATATGCCATTCATACTTGTCATTTACTTGTTGTGTGCCCCCATCCTAGGAAGCAAGCTCTGCAAAGCAGGCGTCTTACCTGTTCTGCACATCCTCATGTTTGGCCTGTCTTTAGGGGAGTGTCTCGCACAAACAGGGTTACCTTCTCATACAGAGCCTGTCGTGCGCTGGACACTGTGGCAATAAATCAGGTGTGTGGAAACAGACATGTCCCCCCATTACTGGGTTCTGGGCTACAGGATGGACAGCTACTGAGAGAAAAAATCAAACTGGAATGCTTCTTTACAAGAAGGAATTGCTGACAGCTGGGAAGAATCAAACGAGAGCCCCAATCTACCCTCTGAATGGTGAAGAAGGCATCTTAGAATAAGAAATAGTTGAACCGAGAATAACTAGCTGTCTTCATCCCTGGAGAGAAAGGGGTAGAAGGGAGGGGAGTAAATTGGTCCAGGAGCTCTTAAGCAAAGCTATCCACCAAATGCATGCCGAAGGATAACAATTAGAGGTCAATTGTGATGTCCCAAATGTACCTCATTTGATAGCATGTAAACCACTTGGGTGCCATGGGTGTTTGCCTTTTTGATTGGTTCTTTCAACTCCCAGCAACATCAACAGATTCCCAATGTAATTTCCCAGACTAACACTGCTATACTTCTTATAATATGTTTTAATGGAAACCACAGGCATGGACTAATAAAATGAAACATAAAAGAGCCCTCATTATTAGAGCATTCATTAAATCTCAGATCTCCCCTTCCACCCAGCCACAAAAAAATCCTTATTTAAAAAGAAAAATAAAGGCTAGTTTGTGCTTCCTCAAACAAAATGTATATGGCATTTATGTCCATAGAGCATTGCCTGGCCTCTGACAGAGCTCAGTACCATCTGGACTTGCTATTATTTTCCTAGCACCAGATGCTTTTTATGGATGGGGAATTTGTTCCCATCCTTTTTTATTTTTTTGCCTGTACCACTCCCTGTAGCTTAAGGATCATTTTAATTTATGTCATACTTAAAACTTAAAAGTAGAGATATTTTGCTTGTAAGTATTTCTGCCAACATCTAGCCTTCTGTATCTCCCCTGCAAACCTTCTCATGGAAATGAGAGGGAAATTAAATTACTCATTTCAGATTAGCTTAAGAAACATTACATAGGAACTTCAAAAAGGCATGGTCAATACATACAGTTATTCACATTAAATGCATAATTCTTTGGTATCCTCAAAAGAACATAGGGCAAAGTTTAATGACAAGAATGAAAGATGGGGTTTATGAAAATAAAATAAATAAAGGGGAAAAGGAAGGAATAGTTTTTCAACTGATCCTCTGAGGACTACTGTTGTACTGTGTTCATTTTTGGGGGGGTATAGGAAGTGGAGACAAATAAAAATGTATTCAGAAAACAAGATTATGACACATAATTAAGTGTATACTTTTTGCCTCCAGTGCATGGTATACTCTGGGCTTATTCTACAGGGTTGAAAATGAGAAAGGAAGCCAGGAAGAAAATGACTTGTATCTTCAGCTGTCTAAGTCTGTATTTTATCCATCCCTCAACTTGGTTCTGAGAATGAATTACTGAACAAATAATGCAAAACGATGCTAATGGAGCCAGTGAATATAAGGAGGGAATAATGTGTTTCCTTTCTGGTAATCTTTTAGCCAACCAACACATATAAATTGGAAGCTTCCTGGACATGGTGTTTGTATTAGTTACTGTTCCCATTGCTGTAAGAAAACATTAATAAAAACAACTTAAGGAAGGAAGGATTTATTTTGGCTCACTGCGGCTTCTGTCAATCATGCTGAGGAAGCAATGGCGGCAGGAGCAGGAAGCAGCATGTCACGGTGCCTCCACAGTCAGGAGTCAGAGTGATAAGCTAGGGTGCAGGCACACTCATCTTTACATCCGGCCTTGGACTCCAGCCTATGAAGTTTATCTACCCACATTCACAGTGTGTCTTCCAACCTCAATTAGAAATTTCCTCACAAACATGTCCACAGATTTTTATTCTAGAATATTCTAGATGCAATTAAGTTGGCAATGCAGATTATTCATCATAATGTTCACTCATGTAAAATAAAAACTTTATTTCACCAAATCTAAAAGGCATTACTCATTAGCTTTCTATGGAAACTAATTGGTGGTTTCTGAGTTTAATATGACTAGAATATTGGAATTAGGTTTATTAATTTTGCAAAGATTAGAGATTAGATTTCCACGCAAATGGTATGCTTGAATATGTATTCCCAAAGCTTGTAGTGACAACAAAAAAAACAGTGAAATAGTCTGTTTTTATCAATTTATAGCTAGCCAGGGATAAAATGGGAGAAAAAGCAGAAACTTCAAATCTATTCTCAATCACTTTACTGCCCAGAAGTAAGTGACCTCCTCTTCCAGAGTGATTTTAGTAGAATTCTACTTTGCACATTAAATTAAGAATGTTCTATGACTTCCATGAAGATCTGTGGGGTGATAAGTGAGTAGGCAGCCCTCTGGGGGACTTAAAGTCTAGGAAAGGAGTCAAACACATTTTATATTTGGAGCTTTAAGAGGTCTAAAGAGCACGGCAAGCTTAAGCAGTAAAAGTCACTGATGACCGCAGAGAAGGCCCTTCAACTTGGCATCAAGTAACAGAAAATCAGGAATCTGTGAATCATCTCTTATATGACAACAAAATTGGGTGATGAATCTTATTTTAAGTCTTCAAATAGCAAATGGGATCTGGTATTTGAAAGTGCTGAACAGGTATCATAAAGAAGATGAAGGATAAATACAACACAGCGGAGTTGATTTTTCTTGGTATTGATCTCCTTCCCCCTTGTGCTGTGGGCTAACTCCACAATGCATGACCCATATACCTCAACAAGGAGGGGCCATGGGAAGGGGTACATTATGGATGAGCTTAATAATGGTACCAAACTGACTGTATTTGCTGAATACAAAATTAATTAATAAAAAAAATTCAAGGCTATCCTTACCTACATAGTATGATTTAGACAGACTGAGCTACTTGATAATGTTGCAAAATAAAATAAAATAAAAACAATAAAATCAAACAAAACCCTGAAAAAAATACAACACAGTGGAGAGAACACATACATGTCCACTGAGAACCACTTCCAATTCCGCGACGTTACCTACAGGAAGTATGGGGCCACACAGGGAAGATGGGGAGCAGTGCGACAGCCGGAGCCATTCGACTTCTTCAGCACTTAGTTCCACTGTCTTTAAAACAAGTTATGTGTGCTATCCCTCCCGATGTGAGGGCATCATTGTCAAGATAAAGGAAGGACATGTGTGTGAGAAGGGAAATAAAAATGCATTCAAAGTATTCCCAAAAGACAATTAGGAAAAAGCAACAAGTTTAAGCAAAAGGAAAGTACTCACTTAAGCACTTGCTTCTCTCCTTACACTTCTAGTAGGTTTCTGAAGATTTCTGAGTCATGACCAACTGCTAAGGAGTTTCAACATAATATCTACCTTGTACGTGGTACTTAATATATATTTAACACTTTGCATATTTGATTTAATGGAGTTGTCCAGACCATGCTATAAGCATGTCTGCATTTGAAAAGAAGAAGCTAAACCTTGTAGAGGAGGAAGAACTCCCCTCGGGTGGCCCATGACACCCCTGGATTGATGTGACTGTCCTGCTTGCCTTGACCATGGTAGTCTCTTCTTGTGACCACTAAGTCTGTGAATGCCTGTGTCTGATTATGTGATCATGGACTGGCTGATAAAATTTTGAGCCCAACTTTTGTGGCTACAGATGTTCTCAATGAAGAAGCAAATATCTAATGTTTGCAATAATGAAAGTATTTATATAAGTAGAAGAAAAAAATAATGGGGGTGAAAGGGCACAAGGTGAGGTAAGGAGAAGAGATTGAGTAAAGGGAAGATGGACACAGGGCTAATCAAAATATAAGAGGATATAAATAAATAAATCATATGGAAACTTACTTTTTCGGACAATGGATCTCTCAGGAGATGAAGTTTGTTGCTACAAAATTTTCAGTGTCATGAATGGGATACCTTCCAGGGATTTGCTGGCCAGGGAGTTTCCTGATTCCTCCAAAGCATTACAGGCCATTGCCGAGGCCCTTGGTTTCCCACCAGGAATAGATGGCAAGGCCCTATTGCTAAAGAATCCATACACTTGGGCTTAAAGACCACTGAGAAATCCTGCTGGAACTGAGCTGATAACCTCCTCCATGTAGACCTGCTGATAGGAACCTGGAAAAAACCATTGTGCATGCTGTTCAATAGGAGAAAGACAAATCACCGGTGAAGATACTCAACAGTGGACCCTGCAAGCCTTATATTTGGCCAGCCAGGCCAAATGAGCCAATGGTTGCAACAGTGGCACAACTGTCATGGTAGAAACCAACTGCCCTCTAATCTGACAGAAGGCCTGCTCCATGGGGGGAACACATCCCTGATACTGATAACTTAAAAGAGGGGTAGTCATGAGCCCATGAGTCATGAGGGGTGTAATGTCTGCTGCTGTCTGGTTAAATATATATACTATGCTCACCAAACTGCCCAGCAAGCACTTCTCTTAATGTTCATACCCTTATATTAATGCTATTCTCACTTTTGGTAGAGAATCTTCTTTTCAGATGGCAGTGACCTTTGGACAACTCAGAAGGCATCACGGTGGTGGAAATAAGGGACAGGAATGGTCAATACTGCAATATCTCTATCACACTTTCTCAGGATCAAGATCTATTGAGGAAGAGGTGGTGGAAAGAAGGTAAGAGCCAAAGGAAGGGTAGGACTCCTTACAACATGGACCCCCAGACACAAAATGGCCTGGATATCCATGACCTCACAGTGCCTGACACTACCTATACAAGACTATCATAATAGGAAGAAAAGATCATGACATCAAAATAAAAAAAGAGTCTGATTGAGAGGGGGAAGGGCTATGATGGAGAGTGGAGTTTCGAAGGAGAAAGTGGGGGAAGGATGGCATTACCATGAGATACTTTTTATAATCATGGAAGCTGTTCTGCTGTTCATAAAAAAAAAATTGAAAAGAAAAAAATAAAATGCTACAGGAGAGATGACATAAAAAAAGGTCCAAACACATTTCTTCATGTCAGAGCACACAGAGGGTTTATATAATTCTCTGGGATGTAAAGGAAATACAGCTGTTTTGCAGGTAATAACAGTTTATTTTATGTCCCATTTTCTTTAACAGTGATTGCTCTTACTTGGAAACTTTCCTGGCATTTTGTAGGCAATAAAAACGTAAAAAGAATGCTCTTCACAAAGTGTTTCACAAGCCTGGCCCAGGTTTGTAATCTATGGCAGGAGGCTTCTGTAATCAGATTCCAGAGAGGTTTGTCAATATACTCATGGAAATGTAGGAAGCATGGTCAGTCTCCTGTCTTGCCTCTCTGGATGACCCCAATAGTTGGAGCCTCCAGCACCATGATGAGAAAAAAAGCCCATGGAAAAGTTAGAAAATGCTCAGGAAAATATTTCTTGGACAGTCCAAACAGAAATGCAAAACATTGTAAGACTGAAAAATATTATTGAATTGCTCCCTGGTTAAATGTCACTGTCCAGGCTCAGGACTAGTCCCATCTCCTGTTCTAACTCCTTTGATCTCTGTAAAGTCCTACTCAAAGTGGCCTCCTCAGGGGAACAATTCTGATTCTCTGAATGTTTTGCTTTTGGGCTTTTCTTTGGAACCTCTGAGCCTTACTTGCTATTGATGAATTAATCATAGATACATGGGTACTAACCAGTAAAGCATTTAAATTTTGATTTTGGTAAAGTACTTATTTAACATTAGTGCTCTATACCAAGCATCACATTAGATACTTAATGCAAATGGGCTCAGTCTTCCAATAAAATAGATAAATACTTACGGCATTAGAATGGGGGCCTAAGTGGTGGGATTTGTTCAGAGTCTTACAGGAAGTCAGTGGGAGAAGATGGAGGACAAACCTGTGTTCTCCTCAGATTCTGACAGCTCCTCCCCAAGCTCGTTAGACACATCCATGGAGACACTACTAAAACCCATGGGCTCATCAGGCTTTTAGGCAGAGAAGTGCGTAAGGATGAGGGGTAGGTGCATCACCAGCTGGCACAACTGACTTCAACTGAATTTGCTCAAATTCCCCTGGTCATCCTCTCAGAGTCTGTCGATATCAAGCAACATGCTAGTAATAATGCATCCTGACCTCCACTCGCGCAATGCTGCTATGGTGGTTTGATTCAGGTGTCCCTCATAAACTTAGGTGTTCTGAATGCTAGCTCCCCAGCTGATGGATATTTGGGAATTAATGCCTCCTGGAGGGAGTGTATTGTTGGGGGCGGGCTTATGGGCTTTATAGCCAGTTTCCCTTTGCTAGTGTTTGGCACACTCTCCTGTTGCTGTGGTCCACCTTATGTTGGCCAGGGGGTGATGTCCACCCTCTGCTCATGCCATCGTTTTCCCCTGCCATCGTGGAGCTTCCCCTCAAGCCTGTAAGCCAAAATAAATCTCCTTTTCCCAGTAGCTGCTCTTGGTTGGGTGATTTCTACCAGCAATGCGAACCGGACTGCAACAGCTGCCCTGTGTTACACTGTTTCAGCCTTGTCCACAAGGAGAGCTTAGTCACAGTACTATTTACTTCTCTTGTCAGCTGTGGGAGTATTGGGGGAAGTGGCAACACATCTTTGGGAAGAGGTCACAGTGCATATTAAGACGTTTTTACCCTTTGCCAGGGGCTTTGAGGAAACATTTCATGAATGTGAGTGGTCAGTGTTTCTTTAATTGTTTAATTGGTGTGTGCATGACTGTGTGTGTGCGTTATACATATGCTTGTTCACATGTCCGTGAGGGCACAAGCACATGTCTCTGTGTGTAAGAACAGCGTTTGACACCAAGTGTCTTACTTGATCACTCTCTACCTTCTTTGAGACAGTGTCTCACTGAACCTCGGGATTATCAATTCAGCTGGCCTAACTAGCTACAAATCCCCAGGTACTTCCAGCATCTATTTCACTGCACTAGGATTACAGGCATGCAGAGCAGGCCTGGCATTTTACACGGGTGATGGGAATCCCAACTCTGGTCCTCGTGCCTGGGTGGCCAGCGTTTTACCCACTGTTCCGCATCTCCACATCCCTACTTGTTTACATGACTATTTAGGAAGAAGTATATTAAGAAATTCTCGTGTGTATCATGGGTCAGTGGGAGAACAGAGGATACTGCAGGGTGCAAGCACCTCCTTAATTGACCTTATGTCTGAGATATTGGTGATGGCTTGTGGTTCTGAGGACAGGATGGTATAGCACACATGTAGGTTTCAGCACACTAAAGGTCAGTGACTGGACTTTATCACGAAGAGCAGCACCTAGGACACTGTCCATCCCATAAAATGCACTGATCACTGATGGTCAGCACCAGTGAGCAGAAGGAGCCCACGGGGAGCGCATAGGAATCCCATAGTGGAGCTAGTATCAGGCACTTGCCTCTACCCAAGGTTGCTGGGACACAAGTACAACTGCAGTTAAGACCGGCTCCTGCTTGCAAGCTGCTCTTTATTTTCCTTCTATTTTTTTTTAAATATTTTGTTGATTTTTTTTTTATTTATTTTGAGAGTGACAGACAGAGAGAAATACAGATAGAGGGAGAGAGAGAGAATGGGCGAGCCAGGGCTACCAGCCACTGCAAACTAACTCCAGACGCGTGCGCCCCCTTGTGCATCTGGCTACGTGGGACCTGGGGAACCGAGCCTCGAACCGGGGTCCTTAGGCTTCACAGGCAAGCGCTTAACCTCTAAGCCATCTCTCCAGCCCTTTTCCTTCTATTTTTATGTGAACTGAAAATGTGGGACTTCAGACAGATTTAAAAACATGGGCAGCGATGTTCAGTGATAAGGGACAAGTTGGCATCTTACATAAGACATTTAGTATAGGATAGATGTCTTGATCTTATAATAACAGGGATGCTAATATTTATGATTTTTATAAGAAGGGTTCTCTTGGGCTGGAGAGATGGCTTAGTGGTGAAGGCATTTGCCTACAAAGCAAAGGACCCAGGTTTGATTTTCCAGAACCCACATAAACCAGATGCACAAGGTGTCTCATGTCCCTGGAGTTCATTTGCAGTGGCTAGGAGCCCTTGCATTCCTTCTATCTCTCTCTCTCTCTCCCTTAAATAAATCAATAAATAAAAAAATCAAATTTAGGACTGGAGAGATGGCTTAGCGGTTAAATGCTTGCCTGTGAAGCCTAAGAACCCCGGTTCCAGGATCGATTCTCCAGGACCCATGTTGGCCAGATGCACAAGGGGGCGCATGCATCTGGAATTCGTTTGCAGTGTCTAGAAGCCCTGGTGCACTCATTCTCTCCCTCCCTCCCCCTCTCTCTCTCTGCCTCTTTCTCTCTCTGTCACTCTCAAATAAATACATAAATAACTAATAAAATTTAAAAAAGATAAAGGGCTGTCTTTCTTGCTGAAGTATTTTGTACTGAAGAACTTGTTTTGCATTTTCCTGTGTAGGTAATTCTGGTGGTGAAAAGTCACAGTAAGAAGTTAAACAGCTAGTCCTTAATAAGGACTCTATGAACTATCTGTAACTTCACTAGTAGTTCCCTGTCTTTTTTTTTTTTGTGAAGAGGAAAGTGAGGGGGGTAGTGGAGGGAATTATCATGGTTTATCATATATAATTTTGAAAGTGGTCAATAATAAAAAAAAATAGCCTTAAGTTTGGCAGTGTACTCTTTAATCTTCATTGACAACATGATTAGATTTGGAGTCACCTAAGAGATACAGTCTCTGGATGCATCCTTGAGGCTATTTTCAGAGATATTTTACAAAGGAGAAAAGACTTATCCTGAACGTCGATAACTGTTCCGTAGTCTGGGGTCCTGGACGAGAGGCAGGAGAGAGCTGAGTTCCAGTGTTTCTGCCTCCTGACTGTGGATGCGGCGTGGCCAGTGGAGCTGCTCCTGCTGCCGTGCCTTCCCTGTCCTTGTGGACTGCACATTGACATGGGAGCCAAGGGCTGGAGAGATGGTCCAGTGGTTGAGACCCTTGCCTAAGAAACCTACAAACCCAGGTCTGATTACCCAGTACCCATGTAAACCAGATGTTCATGGTGCTGCATGTGTTTGGAGTTCATTTGCAGTGGCTAGAGATTCAAGAGCACCCTTCTCTCTCTCTCTCTCTCTCTTTCTGTTTCATTTTTTACCAAATAAATAAAATAAAAATAAACATGAGCCCAAATAAACATTCTACATATAAGTGTGTTTTTTATTTTTATTTCTTGGAAGGAAGTTTGGGTTGGGTATTTTGCCATAGCAATCAAATAGAAACTAATATTAAATATTATAAAAATATACCTAGCTTGCAACAACTAATATTTCTGGCTCATTAGATATTATCTCTAGCAAATTAAACAGTTTTCTTTTTAATTTTTTTGTTCATTTATTTGAGAGCAGCAGACACAGACAGAAAGGCAGAGAGAGAGAGAAAGGGAGGGAGAGAGAGAATGGGCGTGCCAGGGTCTCCAGCCAATGCAAACGAACTCCAGACACTTGCGCCCCCTTGTGTATCTGGCTAATGTGGGTCCTGGGAAATTGAGCCTCGCGGGGTCCTTAGGCTTCTCAGGCAAGAGCTTAACTGCTAAGCCATCTCTTCAGCCCATTAAACAGTTTTTTTCTGATACTTTCAACCTCCAAATTACCAAATCTACCAGTATTTTGTTGGACAATTGACATATATTTGTAATAATAAGTTATGTGTTACTGTAAAATCATTTTTATCTTTTTTTTAATTTTTTAATTTGCAATTTAATGGGTGTATGATGTGTGTTTGTGTGTGTGAGTGCCGGTGTGCCCATGATTAAGCATGCCTGTGGAGGTCAGAGGACGACCTTGCATTGTTGGTCCTCACCTTGTTTTGAGGCAGGGGTTCTTCTTAATCTTCCTCTCTCTCTCTCTCTTTTTGTTATTTATTTATTTATTTATTATTTTATCAAGGTAGGGTCTCATTCTAGCCCTGGCTGACCTAAAATTCACTGTGGACACTCTGGTTGGCCTCGAACTCATGGCAATCCTCCGACTTCTGCCTCCCAAGTATTGGGATTAAAGGCATGAACCACAATACCTGGCTTTGGGCTTCTTTTTGAGAGAGTGATATATATATATGGAGAGAGAGTGTGGGGGGAGATAATGTGTATGTCAGACCTTCAGCCACTGCAAATGAACTCCAGATGCATGTACCACCTTATGCATATGTCTTATGTAGATACTGAAGAATCAAACCTTGGTCCTCAGGCTTTGCAGGCAAGTGTCTTATTTGCTGAGCCATTTTTTTTTTCAGCCTCCAAAAGCATTTTTAAAAGTCATTTGTGTGGTCTGTTGTGGAAACTCTGGCAAAGTATTTGTAAAGCTAAGGCAGGAAGACTGCCATGAGTTTATGGCCAGCCTAGGCTCATACAAGGAAAGTTGTAGGCAAGCTTGAGGTGTGGACTGAGACTCTGTCTCATGAAACATTTTTAAGTCAGTATTTTACAAGAGGTCACAATACCTTGTTTATTTTATACAGTGCTACTAATCATGTTGTTTGCACATCACTAAGAAACGTCTGAGAACAATGGCAATAGGAAACTTCCATTTCAGAAGCAAACACCTGCTTTAAGGAATATTACAATATAGATCAGGATGCCTGCTTGTGACAATGATCTGATGATTCCATGAAGACACTGAAATCCAGAAGGGAAGTTCAATTTACATAAGAACAGGTACTTCCTATGCACTGAACAAGGTATCTGTAACTTCACAGCTATTCTTCCCCAATTTCACCTCATCCTCAACCCCCTCTATTGTACCAACCACCACATCCAGTTTTTATTCATTTGTTCTTTGTGAGCTTTATGCATTTCACACATTCTTTCTTTGTTCCTTGTGCTTGATGTTCCTCATTGTGAGGAGAACATGATGACGAGAGACAGCCCAGGAGTCCTGTGTGTAAGGTACACCTGCTACTAAAGGTGGATAATTCACAGAGTCAAGTTATGATGATTATCTATTTAAAATATAAAATGTATGAGCTACAAAGCACCTTCAATGCCTCCTGTCTAATCTTGAAAATGAAATAAACTCACTCTCACACTGACGCAGCAACTTAGTATTCATTACCCAATCACATATTATGTGAGAGAACAGAGAATTTTATTTCAACATTGTTCAAGTATTGACAGACAGGAAAAGAGCTATTATTTGCCACTTGGATTTTTGGCACAATTCTTAAAATCAAGTTTTCTAAAAATCATGATTCAGAACAGATAAATTATATGTCTGTACTGCTTGCCTGGGATTATGAGTTTCCTAAGTATTGAGTGGACTCAAGCTATAAGAGGAAGACAAAAGGAAAGGGAACTAGTGGGGACAAGTCTTTGCAGATTAATTTGGTCCTTCCACCCAAGTTTATGAGGCAGCAATCTTGCAATGCTTATTGATTATCAGACAAGACTACTAATCCCCTTAAGGTCATTAAATGTACTTAATTAAAGAGCAGTTAGCGAGCCTCTCTTTACTAAAGTAATGTGGTTGTTAAGAGTGATTTGTTCTCTGCCAATACAGTGGCAATTAATCTGAAGGTCAGTCTGTCATTTATATTTTCCCAAACAAATATATTTGTTAGGCCAAGTAAGCCCACATATTCACTGCACACCCACTGGCTCACACACTATCTGTATTTGTCAAGTAAGAAAGAAAGTATCCAGTTGTTCAACATGTACAAAAGAATGGTCATTTTTATCTTTTGGGGGGTCACCCCAAATTATTATTTGCTTAACAATTTGGTTTTGCTGCTCTTGCTGATGGCATTGTAGGGAAGAGAGCTGTTAATGACAAGCCAAGCTATGTCTTTATTACGAGCTGTGTTTCAACACAGGACTTGGACAAGAATGATGGACACATTCTTGTGCATTATGGTTTAGTTTCTGAAACCGAGTGATATTAAAACTTGAGTTTATAACAGTCATAGGGGGAAGTCATGATTTGCTGCACTGAGTACATTATTTCCATTGTAGAATTGTAGGGACTCACAGGATGAATTTGATGGTTGGCCTCCCATGGTGTTCTCTATTTGATCTTGCACCCTTCCAGGTCCTTAACATGTTACTCTCTCAAGTCTGGACTTGTAAAATGGCAAGTGTTCATGCAGGTGATCAGATATTAAGGTGTTCCCAAGAAAAGGAAAGGAAACGGCTTCCATGAAGGTCACATGCCGCTCTGCTTGGGTGGGGAGAGTAAGGAAAATAACTGGAGACATGCCCAGCACTCTGAGAAAGGATGGAAAAGCTGGCTGTTTGTGACATTTCAGTTATCTCACACCTTCTTTTCTTTCTTTTATACTTCATGTCTATTCCTCAATTGGAGAGAGGATTCAGAAAGGAAGCTCTCTCATTTGAGGATTGGTAAGAGACATTTAGCTCCACACAGAGGAAACCAACCATAGAAAACCAAGGTCTTTTTAACAGAGATGTCTTTCAATCTACTTTTCCAAAATAGAGTTTGAAATGTTAGACCATGATAAGTTGGGAGGGGAAAAAAAAAACTGATGATTTTGAAGGGTAAGCAGCAAGATAAAATAGATCTAAGCATTATGCTTTCAAATGACAGGAGGGACATGCTCAACCTGGTCTGACTATAGATCCCTTTGCAACCACAGCTATTTCCCAGTGGAATCCATCCTCAGAGCTCCACCAAATGCAAAAATTTTGACAACACAGAGGCTGGTACGGCTGGCATAAACTGTAGGGGAGACACAATAGTGAGATTTCATTCTGACCTTAGGCTCTTTGTGCATGGTTCTGATGATAACTTTTCCACTGAGACCAAGATCAATACCTTTGGGTTCTTGGTTTCTAGGGACTATCTTTGCAATATTCATCTTTTATATGGCAACCAGAATAGATCTACTATGCATATTTAAGATTCAGTACTAAAGGACCAAGACAGTCATTTGACAAACCTTGGCCCAAGCTGGAAGGTTTCTGGATGACAATGTTTCACTTTAAGGTTGAAGTTTGGGGCTAGGTTAGATTAAAACCCAAGAGCTAAAGGTGTGAGGTGAGGACCGGGCCAGCAAGTGACACTGATGGAGCTATCATGTACCATGAGGCACATGGCTACCTCCCATATCACACAGACATGTGGGAAAGGAGTCAGTTTGTAGGTTTGGAGCTTAGTGAGATCATTCCAAGTTGATTCGAGATTGAGGTGCTACGCAAGGAGGAGTGCTATAGGAAGGAAGAATTGAAATGAGCTTCCAGGGGGCTTGCCCCCAGTCACTTCCCACCAGTGTTCAAATGTGGAAGGAGTAAAGATGACTATTTGTTTCTGATTGCAATTCTTTTTGTCAAGATGCATGTTGGGAACCAGGCAGGGGTGGTCATATCCACAGTGGGATCTTCAGGTTTCCCAGGCTTTCCCTAGTCTATATATGACCACCCTGTGGCCATGGGCTGCAAGTGTCTAAAGATAGGGATGAACCAGGTGTGGTGGCACACACGTTTAATCCCAGTATTCGGGAGGCAGAGGTACGAGGATCACCATGAGTTCGAGGCCACCCTGAGACTCCATAGTGAATTCCAGGTCAGCCAGGGCTAGAGTGAGACCCTACCTCAAAAAAACAAAAAAATAAAAAATAAAAAATGGTAGGAATGAATTTGCTCCCACACACTTATAGATGGCAACGTCATGTCACAATGTCAACAGGTTGACCACCCTTATGTTCAGTCCAGTGAAAGATTTCACTCTACAGGTAAAGTTACTCAAACTCTAGTGCATACTTTTCCAGGTTGACAGGAACTACAAGAGCGGTGGGGCTCACTCTATTGCTTCACGTTTCTATTGGTCTGAAGACCGATGCATCTGGGATGGCAGAAATCACATTTTAACCAGCCAAGTTCCCAGCTTGGCTCTGACCTGTTTCCCGAGCTCTATCTCTATGTGTGTGATACATGGTCAAGTTTTCCAATGTCATAGTCACATCTAGGACTTCTCTTTAATATTCCTTCAGTGACTATTAAATTTGATTTAAAAATACATTATTTCAGATATTTTCAAGCTGCTTACCAGTTAGCAGCAGTTTTAATGTCCTATTTATCTAATACAGTTGCTTGCACTGTTTTCATAATCAGATAAGGGTCATTAAACCATTTTTGAGATTAAATAGCACAAAAGCATTTTTCTGTTTATGTGCCCCATTAATATTGGAGCTTATGCTTACGATGGCTTAATGTTTCCATTTTTAAATATCATTTATGTTAATATGAAAAGGCTTTATTATCTAATTGTGAGGATTATTTCCATTACCTTCTAGAATAATCTCTGCAAATATTGGCCTCCACGTTTCTTTGAGCTGACAGATTTTTAACCTTGAACACTTCTTAGGACATTATTTGAGATGCATTTAGTTACTGTTACTTATCCATTTTTTAATGATGCTTCATTTTTCACATGAAACAGGTACATAATTGCAAATGCTTGCCTTCTTATTTTGCCATTATCTGGAATATTCTTAACAGAAGACTCAGTAAGGAAAACTTCTTATCCTGTCTTCCTGAGATGTACAGTGAGTGTCTGCAGGGAAGGGAGAGGTGAATACCAGTGAGTCACAAAATAATTTAGACTTGCACCTCTTAAACAATATAATGATTACTAATCACTCTGATACTACTTATTGAAAACAAATTTAAAAAGAAAATCAAGTGATTTGTGTTGCTCTGTGCTATACATACTAGAACAGCCCCTCATACTTTAATTGCTCTGTGTTATGTACATTATAACAGGCCATAACCCTTCCATGACTGCAGATCTTAATATTTCTGCAAAGTATTTTCTATCTCATATATTCAAATATTTTCTTTTAGATGATTATTGTTATTATTATTATTATTATTATTATTATTTGACTTTTGAAAGACAAGGGAAGAAGCAAAGAGAGACAGAGAGAGAGGGAGGGAGAGAGAGAAAGGGAGAGAGAGAGGAAGAGAAAGAGAAAGAGAAAACGAAATAGAGAAAGAGAATGGGAGTGCCAGGGCTTTTTATCTGCAGTGAATGAACTCTTTATGTGTGTGCCCCCTTGTGTGCATGTGCGACATTGCATGCTTGCATCACTGTGGCTTTGTGGGACTGGAGATTCAAACATATGTTCTTAGGTTTTACAGGCAAGTCCCTTAACTGCTAAACCATCTCTAAAATCCTCAAATATTCTCTTTTGAATAGACCTGTTTTCCGTAAGTCCCAAGTGTCAGTTGAAGCAAAGCCGTCATAAATTTTATGCATCACTTTAAATGATGGCAGAGAAGATACTTTCATGCCAAGGTTATGAAGGCGTTGTTTTCTTGAGTCTTTCAATCAGCAGAAGTGGGGTTGTTCCCTGCATGGTGGTGCCCTGAAACACCCTTGTGATGCCTGCAGACTCCCTAGGTGGCACTCATCCCTTTTTCCTATGTACCTTGTTTTTGCTCAGTCCTGCCAGTGGCTCAGACCTGTTGATATGCTGTGTTGTTAGATAAAGTGGTGCAAACTATGTCCTCCTACAAGGAGAATGGTCCAGGTTCATACTGCCTGAGAATCCAAATGATAACAATTAGAGATTTGCATCCAGGAGTTCACCTAACTTCAGCATTGTTTCTCAGCTATAGTGATCAATAGCACCTACTTATTGGGTCACTTATAAAGACTAAAATAAGATGGAGAGGTTGCTCAGTAGTTAGGTCACTTGCCTGAAAAGCTTAAGGACCCAAGTTCAATGCTCCAGTATTCACACAAAGCCAAATGTACAAGGTGACTCATGTGTCTGGAGTATGCTTGTAGTGGCTAGAGGCCCTGGAGCACCCACTCTCACACTCTTTTTGCCTGTCTTCTTTCTATCTCTCTCAGTATATACATAAATAAATAAAAAATATAAAGATTAAAATATATAATTAACATAGGTTTTTATATTATCATTATTGATATTGTTTGAGAAATGGTCTTACTATGTAGCCCGACCAACCTAACACTCACAATCTTACTGTCTCAGCTCCTAAGTGCTGGGATTACAACATGTACCACCTATCCTAAATCATAGATATGTTGTTTATTTATATGTATTTATTTTAAAAGAAAATATTTTATTTATTCATTCATTCATTTATGAGTGTGTATGTGAGAGGGAGAGAGAATGAGTCTGTTCTGGGGTCTGTTGCTTCTGCAAACAAACTCCAAACACATGTACCATTTAGTGCATCTGACTATACATGTATACGGGGACAAAAAACCAGGGCCATAAGGCTTTTCAAACAACCACCATGAACCACTGAGCCATCTCTCCAATAAATACATGTATATATGTGTGTGTGAGGGTGTATACATATATATGTGTGTGTGTGTGTGTGTGTGTGTGTGTGTGTGTGTGTATAATTTGTAAAATGTCCTGTGAACTTTAGAGGGCACCAACATACTTACTCCAGTAGAAGCATGTATAAGCTCAGAAGCATCTGCTACACTCTGGGCTATGTTCCGAGGGCTTTAGCTTTATTGTGTTACAAGTCATTTTCTGTCTCAGTTCCCAGGGAGTGGGTACTGAGAAATCCTCCACAGATGTGTAAACTAAGCAATGAAGGAATTGTTGAATTAATACATTGCTAATCAATGAATGAGCTGGAATTTAAGTCCAGAGACCATGCTAATGAGTGCTATATTATGAAGTCTTATGAATCAGTAATAATGATAAAGGTTATTACTATAAAAACATGTCTTTATTCTTCACACATTAGGAAGTTTGACTTTTATCTGATCTTCCTTTTGTCTTTAATCATTGACTCAACTCCTGAACAAACATCTTTCTTGTAAAGAAAGAGAATGACTCAGTATGCACGAATTTCAAATACAGGTCTTCATACAGTAGGTCAACAATCTCAGTTCCTCTCCTAGTGACTATATTGTGAAGAATAATTGCATTTATATAATAATATAATATTTCCATTTAGTATGAAATATTAATTGTCATCTTAAGCTCCATTTCCAAGGGAATTATTGGCCACTTCTGCATCTACAATCTCTTTTCTGTCTGTTTTATCTTAGGTATCTTTATTTATATAAAATGTATTAAACTTATTTTTATCTCTTCTCAGGTATTCATGATAATAGAAAGACTGTGCTTCTCATCCCAGCATAAAGTTTGCCAAATGAAATTATAATGTGGGATGATAGATAAGAATATTACCCAGTCATCCTGTTAAACTTTGCCCATTCAGTCACAGTTTTATTTATTGAGTATGGTTCATTCTTTCTGATAGTAGGATGTGTTTTAGTCAGACAGGAGGTTTCTCAATCATTTTATATTTTAATTCTAAATTCCCCTTATTAATTATTCCCAAATGAGGGGGATTTTTTTTTTTCTTGGTGCCCTTAAATAATCACATCCTTAAACCATTCCTGAGAAGCACAGATCCACGTGGCATCCGGTCTTCACTTGTGCTCCTGGTGTCCTCCTCATTCCGAGCTCAGGGTCCTGGTGTCTAACACCTCACCTTATTAGAATTGGGGAAAGCAGTTGTTTCTTCTGGGCATCTGCAGTGGATGTGGGGAAAGCGGTGTGGACAGCACTGCCTCTTGTCTTCTCCACATGTTCAGTCCCCTTGTCTTCATCCGCCTCTGTCACATTGCAGTGTGTGGTTATAACTGGCCGCATCTGAATGGCCTCAAGGCCTTTTGCTCTAGATCATTCCATTTACTGGGGTAGTTTTTGACCCACTTTAACTCTGGTCCCTCTCTCTTTCTAAGTGAAAGATCTTTTTTTTTAAATTTTTTTTTTTTTATTTTTCCTCTCTTCAGGTTTGCAGATGAGAATAGTACAAAGCCGGCTTTGTATTGTTTGCACAATCTTACAAGTCTTTTCTTGGTAGGATTTTTGTTTTCTCTCAGACTAAGCATTTTTTGTGTGTGTGTGAAAGTCAAGATGATGGCAACTTTTCCCAAGGGTTCCACGGTATGTGGGTTCCTAATGCCAGGTGCTCCCCAAGTAGAATGGTTGAGGTAGACCCAGGTGTGGAGAGTGGGCATCTATCGTGTCTAATTGGGATCATTTCTGCACATTTAGGTGATTACACCTATTTCTTTATTCCCTTCTCAAGACAAATATGAGAGAGCTGTGATACGGATATGTTATTGAAGAGGTAGGGCTGGTTTTGCTTCTCTACCTAGCAGTTCCATCGTTCATGATCCAAACTTATTGTTAGATTGCACAAAGTATAGAATTTGATTTGTTTCTCTCTTTTCTCTCTTAATCTCTCTCTCTCTCATCCTTCAGTTTGGGGCTATGGATTTTACTTCCATTAAATCTTTACTCAATATTTACTTATTTTGGTAGTAATTTTATTAACAGTACTAATATTTTATAAATTACTAGCATTTTAATCGATAATACATAATTTAGGGCTCAAAGAGCTAATCTCTGTATTTATTTTTTCTTTTTTAGCTTATAACTTTCTGACTTTTTTTTTTGTAGCTTCATTGCTCTAAGCAGTGGAGACCCAGAATGAACAACTAAGGTGACAGTGACCACTTTTAATGATTTTGTAACCTATCTGGGACATGCTTCTTTTGCTCTAGATCATTCCTAGGTTCTAACGGTCCTAACTCTAAGTGATGGTACGTATTTTGAAGATGGAACCACTGAGGTCAGTATGGTATGACATTAACTGTCCAAATTAGCTGTGTGGTGTGAGCATGAAAGATGAGGAGTCATCTTACCCTTGAGGAAACCAAAGTTGCCTCATTCCGTGACTCTGAGACTCACAGCAGGTGTGGATCACAGTTCTCCTGTCCAGTCAGCATTCCTCATAGAGCACTGCCGTTGACTAGGTACCGTCCTGATACTGCCAAGGACATGGAAATAATAATAACAGACTAAAGAGGAATAGCATGAAAATATAGTTTCTTTGTCCTATACAAGCAGATATGAATCAACTGGATATAAATTTATTTTAACATTTTGTATTTTTACATTCAGCATCTGTTGCACTCAGCTCAATATTACTGGGATGAACTTCCAAACAGACACAGTTTATGGGAGGAATGGGATTTTAGGCTTACAGATCCAGCAGAAGTTCTCTAATGGTGGGAAAATTTTCCCCCCTTTTCACAGATCCAAGCTGATAGACACAACCACTCAGCCAGCATCATAAGAAAGCAAGCAAGAACCTGCATCAGCAGGACCACCAGAGCTCACACTTTTCTGTATACCCTAGGCTGGAATTCAGATCCACCCCCAGTGACACCTGTAATAGAATCTGCCTGTTAGGGGCAAGAGCTGCAAACTCAATTTTAATAACATCTTAATCTATTGGGCCACACCCATTCAAACTGATACAGCATCATGATACTGATGACTTTGACAAAAACGTTTCTAGAATGGCATGTAGTACATTCAAAATGTACAAAAGTCGTCCTGACTATGCTCTAATTGAATGCTAAAATATAAGCCAGCACAAAACATGACTCACTTGTAATCAGCTAATTTTTTTTTTCCAGAAAAGCAACAAGCAGAAATATTTAGGAAACAAGTAGATGTATGATATTTTATAGTGGCATCTGTGCTGTTAATTTCAAAGCAGTCACCAGAAATTAGGTTGGCTTTTTACCATGAAGCTTCAAATAACATCCATTCCTTGGAAGTCCTGGTCCCAACATGTATTTGTTTTAGTAACACTTTTTGCCTTCAGGACTTTGTGTTAAACAAAGATTTCCTTTCTCCAGAATTGTGTCTATAGTGTGCAGCTCTATCTCTATGAACAGGGACTGCCCTATGTCTAGCCAGATGAATATGCAATTTGCAGGTGGCTGATTAGAGTGAAAGTCTGCTTGTGTATATGAATGTCTGGTCACATTTTAAAAAGAAATCTCAAATGCTGACAAAGTGTCTTCCCCCTTTCTATACAATCCAACAGCGTGATGCCTTGTCCACCCACTAAGCCTCACGCTGTGTCTTTTAAAGAAAGAATGAACCCGTGTGTATGAACAACAGCCAGGAAGACTTTAGCTTCATGGTTCTGCATTAAGCAAATGCCCCTGAGAGCCTGCTCCTGTCCCTCCATTCCTCTGCTTAGAATTCCTAGCCATTGGCATTTGAGGGATGTAGCAATGGGTGCTCATGGGATTTCTACTGGCACGAGAGAGGCCAGTTTTAGATCATAATAGACCAGCCACTGGAGGAGAACAGAGAATGTTATCAGTCAGCTTTTGCCTTAGCACCTTGAAAGGGGCTGGGGGAGGGAGCAAGGAGGAAAGTGGGTGGGAGATGTGCTCTTCACTGTAGGTTTCCTGAGTTATGTGGCCGAACATGGAGACACTGATATTCTTTGCAAGAACCCATGTTCTTTCAGGAGGTGATATTTTGAGGAAGGAGCTACTGTTGATGTACTCAAAAGAGGTCATCTTGTACACTTGCAGGTTAAAGTGTAATTAGAGAGGCTATTGCAAAATCTTTAAATGCTTGAAGCAAAGTGCACCAAATTCACTATTTATTTAGAGCATGTCAAAGTTGCATGTATGAGAATAGCATTCTGCCTTCTCATTGGAAAACTAGCCTACACCAGGCTTTCCCATTAGGTCATCTGTTCATTTTCTCCTACTGACCATAATAACCATGGCAGTCATTGAAGTCATGAAAAGGCATATCCTCCTTCTCTTGTCCAGAAGATATGAGAACAGGGTATATTTGAAATTTTTTTTAAATTTTTTTTTAAATTTTATTTATTTATTTGAGAGCGACAGACACAGAGAGAAAGACAGATAGAGGGAGAGACAGAATGGGCGCCCCAGGGCTTCCAGCCTCTGCATACGAACTCCAGATGCATGCGCCCCCTTGTGCATCTGGCTAACGTGGGACCTGGGGAACCGAGCCTTGAACCGGGGTCCTTAGGCTTCACAGGCAAGCGCTTAACCGCTAAGCCATCTCTCCAGCCCATATTTGAAATTTATTTCCCTTGTGTTTAGCATCAGAATTACCTATTTATTCAATCTGATGACATTTTTGTCATGTTTAAGAAGTGGAAAGAAAGTTTACCTGACATACACTTAATGATTTGAGACATTGGGTGAAGTGTTGAGATAATATAAATAAGAATAAATAAACAGATTTCATAATCATAATTATTCAATTTAACTTATCTTGTGGACATGTGATGAGTCTGAATCAAGATTTAGTAGTTGAGGGATGCCCATCAGAAGAAGAGAACTCCATTGGTGACTATATAGAGCACCTGAGTCTCTGAGAAAGCCCAGGAATGGACATGGAGGTGACATCTGTCTTTCATCTTTAAATGTGATTTTAGCAGTTTATTTAGAGAAAAATAGAGAAAGTCACTTTTAGTAGAGAGTGTTGGTGGTGTAAAAGACACACAGTGCAAAACACATGGCATCATAGTACCTTGGGAGAGGTATAATGTGCATGGGGCACAGGATGCAAGCGAGTAGATGAGAGAGGAAAGTGGGGAAGAGCCAGGCAGAGAAAACATGGACTTGTATTACACTCCCTATTATACATTAAAGACAAATGTGGTTTATCCAGGGGTTAAATATTTGCTGAGTAAATGAATGGGGAGAGAAAGAAATCAATAGGATGAGGATTATAAGGCAGTTAACCTTTTTATAGAACAGGGAGACGTCAGTGAGGACTCTCAACAAGTTGAGGGCATCAGACAGCTGACTGTGCTTAAAGAGATTGTAGACTGCACCATGCAGAGGTAAGGGCCAACAAGATCATTGAGGCATCTACACATCAATGCTGAGGGGTTTCAGAGATTTTTTAAATCTATTATTATTATTATTGTTACTATTATTATGATTATCAGGGTTTTGTGGATACATTATGGGTTGGTACCCTATTTCCCCTTGTCCCTGCCCCCATTCCATCGGGGACCCTGAGTGAAGTGGCTAGATGTTAGAATATGCAATCAATAGATATTGGTGACTCACTGGATATTGGGGAGGGAGTACTGAGCATCCTTAGCTGAGCAAGTGAAGCACACAAGTGTCCCTGAAGAAACACGCATAGCATTTAAGTCCTGGTTACTGGGTATGTCAGTCTCTAAGCTTCAGGAAAGGTGGGTGTGAACCATGCAGCTTTTGGGTACCCTTCAACAACAGATGATATCTGAGAAAGGAAAATGTCATGGTGAAAATTTGAGGAACTCCAAAAATACAGAGAAATTGACAAACCGTAACACATTAAGTGAGGAGGGAAGGGAACTGAATGGTACTGACTACTTCTAAATTGTTCTTTGAGAGTCATCACGCATTTGGAATTATTGCATGTAAATTCTGTATTCAGTCAGCCTGGAGTTCTCACTTATCCTAGTGCTTAGAGTCTGACATTCTCCACTGGCTGCTGATGGAAGATAATGGTGCCATTTAATGTGGCATCATGAGTACTTAGGAAACAATAGTGCTGTAATGTGATGACCTTCCCAAAGCTGCTTCATTTATGCTTCACACTGAGGATGGCTTTGCTGGTATTTATTCACAACAGAGGTACATCTTCTACCAGGATGATAGTATTGTTACAGCTATTTTGTAAAACTCAGGCACAAGTCTGAACACACAATAACATAAGTGTTTTCTAAAATGAAGAAGAAAAGGTTGGGGGTGGAGTGGGACATTGCATCCACATAAGTTTTGAGAAAATAGGATAGTTCAAGTTTCTTTTCTCTATGGAGATGTGAGTTAAACTTAGTCCTCAGTGAACACATGGTCAGATTGACACATTTGGTACAATTGAGCACAGATCGTCAGTCTGTGGTGAGAGTAACATTTCTGCAGCTCTCTGTGTATGATGGAGCTCTGAGGGGAAATCGCTCCACTTCCCAGCACTGAGCCATTAGTCAGCCCTTCAGCCTGCCCCAGCCCACGGTGTCTTTCAGAACCTAGGAAGCCACTGTTGCCTCTTATAGAACATCAGGGACAGTGTGATTCAAAATAAAAGCTAATTAATTTTATAAGTAATAACAAATACTAATAAGGTAAATGAGATCATGGGAACAAATTAAGAATTGCATTGTACTTTTTCCCCTTACCATACAGATTTATTTTTATAAATTAGGACATTAATGCATATACAAATCTAGTTACTGCTTAACTTCATTAATTTATTACCCCATCCGGAGACAGATTATAGCTATTTAGATTCTATGAAAAATAGCCAATTTCGAGCTTGTTATGAAAGGAGGTCTAAAGATCCACATTATTTCACCGTAACTACCCTATTTTGATGCATTTCCTAATTTCTGAGACTGATTGAAAGACAATTTCTAATTTCATCTTGAAAATCAAAATAAGAATTTCTCTAGAATACAGATAACTCTGTCAGAGCTAATTGCAAACTGTTAATTATTGCGTGGTTCTTGTATGGAGTTATAGCTCAGGCTTTGTTTATCATGAGATACTGAGAAAATCTACCCCATTTAACCTTGAGTTAACTTCAACACAAAGACTATATGACTTCATCAATTTTAGACAAACTTGGGAAGTATTTCTTCTCATTTCCTAAAAGTCAAAACAGGCTACTGATTGGCAAGACAGAAGAACACATTTACAAAGACAAATATGTTCTTCCTCTAAGTAGCCTATCATGTTTCTTAAATATTTTAGAAATATATGATCTAAAAATACAATAGTGAATAGGACATGTTTCTTGAGGTGTTTTGGTGTTTCTCATACATGGGCCAATGTAGAGCCAACACAAAATAGCTGTGATACGCCAATATAAACTATTTATAGTAGATAAAATTAAAAAAAACAAATTCAGTAATTAATTCACTTATAGCCATAGTACTATATAGATGTGAAGTAACACACACGTCAGCGTGTGCATGCACACACACACGCACACACACACAGCTTTACAAAAGTAAAGTAGAAGAATAAAGAAGTTGAACAGGAAAATAAATATATCTGGTCATTCAATGTAACAACTAATAAAACTAGGGATAAAATTGTATTAAGAAATGCATACAATTAGGGTATCGCAGTTCCAGACACTAGAGATGGTAAGCACAATGGTCTGTATGGTTCCCAAAGGCCATGACCAATAGGAAAACAGGATTATACAACTGTCAGTACTTCAAAGCCACTAATTCAGTGGCATCATCTGTGGTGACCAGTTATTGAACATTCATATTTCTCAGTCAATTCCTTTGATAAATGTAGGGGGAAATTAAAGCCAGCTGGTTACTCAGGTTTCTCAATGGCCGACATCTAGTAAAGGGCAGAACAGCGAACTCTGACTCCCAAATAACCCAGCATGCTGGACTGACCTCCAAGGCTCAGTGCCTCACAGGACCCATGGGACAGACCACTCCACCTAGCCACTCTAAGGTGAAATCTTTGAAGTGTTTCAAAAATGCCCTGGAAACAGAGAGGAGTGAATTTATAGGCACATTTGCATACCTGTGCAAATAAATGAAATAGTTTGCATGTTTTTAGAAAACAGCTGTTACATAACTCATTTCTTTCTACATAAGCGACTTCACCACCATAGACACCATCTATTTTTCTCCCTACTTTTTTAATGGTTTGAGAAGCCATAGTAATAGTGAGACTGGCTTTTAGTTCTGTTACTAAAAATATGACGTTCAGAAAATATTTGCACATGTCTGTGGATCTTTAACTCCAACTTTTCATATTTCATCAATAGGCCACAGATAAGTATGCTATTTCAGAGCATAGGTTGAAGTCTGCTAATCAGTAAAATGGTATTTTTTATGAGTTGCATAAATGCTTAGTGGTGTTACTGAAATATCTTAATTGCTTTTATGAATGTACTTAATGGGCTTCATTTAGAATGTGATGCTATTTACCTTATGGGACGGAATGACTCACTCCATCCAGGCACTGTGCAAACCCAAAGGAACATTGCTTTTTTGCCTGCGGTGCTGGGTGAACCAGAAAGCTCTGAATCCAACTGTCAGTCGCTCTGCTCAGTCTGTGTGAGCTGTGTGTTGTGCCCACAGGAGATCTGCGATGGGGACTATGTCCAGGAGCCTCTGGTCTGCTATCTAGGCTTAATTGAATAACAGCAGGGGCTTCAGCCAGAAGAGCTGAGGGGGCCAGTCAAGACAGCTACAAGGTCAAGAGACAGCCTCCACGGAAGCCACATGTACATCACAGAGCTGGTGGAAGATGGATTTCAAAGAGTGAGTTAGGAAGTTGCTCAAAAGGGAATTGCTTTGCTGTGGAATTAGAAAGAGGAAAGACAAGAGCAACATTGGTGATGCCAGCACCTTTATGGTTAGTGAAGTCCAGAGCCAAGGCTCCTATTCTTTTAAAATCCATAGCCTTTCCTCCATGGCTGCAGTTCATGTGTTAGACTTATTTAAGTCATGGCTAATTTTAATGAACACTGAGCATTGTTTGAAACATGTTAACATGCATAGTTTTCATAGTCTCCCTAACAACCCTGTGAAGTAGAGAAGCCAAAACATGGTGTCCTTACTCAGGCCTCTGTAGCAGATATAATGTTAATATCTAGAGTCAACCTCTAGCCATCACATTGTCCTGTCTTTCATACACATGTCTGCACTTACTTTTATTCATCTTTATTAAATTATAACTTACTTGTAGTAAGATGCCCTCCCCCATGTAAATGTGGTTCAATAAGCTTTGGCAAGTATACACAAACCTGTAACTGTCACTTCCCTGGGATGTAAATCAGAATACTTCAACAACAGCCAAATTCCCCTGTATGTAACTTTCCTGTTAATATCTTCCCCTCACACTCAGCCTCAGGTAACTCAGATGATTTCTGCTTTTGTCATTTTTTAAATACTTTGTTTTTTTGTATATTTGAGAGAGAGGGGGAGGAAAAGGGACATGAAGATTGAGATAAAGAGAGAAAATGGGTGTGTCAGGGACTCCAGCCACTGTGAATGAACTCCAGAAACATGCACAATCTTGTGTATCTGGCTTATGTGCGTACTGGAGAATTGAACATGGGTCTATAGGCTTCATAAGCAAGTGCCTTAAACACTAAGTCATCTCTCCACCCCATCATTTTGTCTTCATCTGATATCATGATGGTGAAATAAAGTAGCTTTACTATTTTTCTATATTTGAATGAACATAAAATTTCAAAACTTTATCCATGTTTCATATATCTGTAATTAATAACTACTCACTGCTGACCAGCATCTTAGGCTATTTATTTGTCATTATTTATGTATACATTCATAATTCAATAGCTATTGGATCACTAACATTGCTGTACAGGCCTTTGCGTGACATATGTGTTCACACATTTTGAATGAGTGAGTAGTGAGTTTGCTGTTACATGGGGTATGCTAAACTTAATTAGGAATTACCAAATATTGTGTTTAAAATGATAATTAAAGATAGCTTGGTTAGATGTAGTGAGGGAAGAAATATCAGAAAAAAAACTGTAGGCAGAGGAGATATGAGGAAGAGTGGACTCAGAAAGCCCTGGGAAGGAGGTGAATTGTGTGGCTTTACAAAGCATAGAAGAGGCAGGGAAGGAGAGAAGGGAACAAGGCTGACAGGTGGAGATTGTCCTACCAATCTTGTAGACTATACCAGAGTCTGTTTACTCTGGAGGCAATGCAGAACATGCTAGACCTTAGTGATGGGACACTATCATTAGCACAGGGACTGAGACCTGATTCCCAGCTCTGCTGGTCACTAAATATGGAAACTGGAGCATGGTGCTTACCATTTGTCTTTCATCTTTAAACACACATGATAATAATACTTCTTAATGCAAAATCCTCATATGAGGAATAAACAAGTAAAACGACTTAATTCTTAGTAGTGTCTGATCAGACACACTGAACTCAAGAGTGTTTATTATCACAGTGTGCATTTACTTGAGAGTTCATTCAGTCATATAGTAGAGATTCCTACAGCAGAGAAAACATTTGTGAGGGAGTAACAATAATTTAAGCAAAAAGTTTGGGTTAGGGCCTGGAAAGATGAATTGGAAGTTAAGCTCTTGCCTGTGAAGTCTAAGGACCCCAGTTTGAGGCTTGATTTTCCAGGACCCAGTTAAGCCAGAAGCACAAGAGGATAAATGTGTCTGGAGTTCATTTGCAGTGGCTAGAGTCCCTTTCTTTCCTTTTTATTTCTTTTTCACCTTTTATTTATTTGAGAGTGACAGACACACACGGAGAGAAATATGTAGATAGATAGACAGAAAATGGGTGTGCCAGGGCCTCCAGACGCTGTAAATGAACTCTAGATCCATGCACCACCTTGGTTTATGTGGGTCTTGGGGAATTGAGCCTCAAACCAGGGTCCGTAGGCTTCACAGGCAAGTGCTTAAGTACTAAGCCATATCTCCAGCCCTGGTGTGTTCATTCTCTCTCTCTCTCTCTCTCTCTCTCTCTCTCTCTATCTATCTCTTTCTTTTTCCTTCTTTTCCCTCTGTCCAACACTCTCAAATAAATAAATAAAAATAAACCAAAAAATAAGTTTGTGTTAGGCAAAATAAAAGGGCTGGCTTCATTAGTATAGCTGAATAAATAAAGGAGGAAGCCAAGATCTCTGCCTTCAGTTCAGTCCTGGAGGAAGCATTAATGACATTGATTTTACATGGATAAGCAGTAAGATTTGGACAAGGGTAGACTGTCAGGAAGAAGGAACTACATTAGGTTCTTTAAAGTGACTTGAGAGGCAATTAGAGGACCTTACAACACTGGTTCAGAGGCAATCTAAAGGGAAGGGAAGGAGTGCAAATTCCTAACGTCATTTTGTTTTCTTTTATGAGAGGTGTGGAGCAGATGTTTTATGACAATCGTCATACACAAATGCACATTTACATGCAGTTGCCACCATGGCCTTACTGTAGCTAAATATGAATTGCTACAGAATAATGGCCAAACAGGAACGTGAGGGTAGAGCTCTCTGGATTCTTCAGGAATACAGGTAGCTATTGGAGAGAAGGGCGGTGAAAAATTGATAAGGCCTAGGTTTGAATGTCTTAAAAGACAATTTTGGGTTGAAATTCCACCATTACCAACCATCTTCAATCTTCTGCCTAGGTACTGCTAGGCACAGTGTTTTTGTGAGGCTAAGCTTTTCTTTTCTTCCTTCCTTTCTTTCTTTCTTTTTTTTTTTTAACTTAAAAAGAGTGCTAGGAGGTTTCTCCTACAGGCTTTTAATTAACATATCTTTAGGAAGATAAAATAGTCTCTGGCAAGCCCTTAATGCAGGTTCTGGTACAAGGTGTGATAACTGCCCACTGGACCATCTGCCTGAGGCACAGCCCTCCTTCCTTCTCCTTAGAACCAAGAGGGCAGCAGGGGCAGCAGGAGCGTGAGTGGCACTGACCAGGCGGTTCTCAGGTCTAGGGTACCGAGGGGCACCTGCACTCTCACTGCCAGAATGCCTTTCTCTTTCCCAGGCAGCTAGACTCTTTCTCCCTTTACCCCTGGAGATGGGAGACTCCCCCTCCTGGCTGTGACACCACCAGATGCTGAGGAATTTTGTTTTAATTTCTAAACTTAATCCCAAACCTCTGTCTTTTGCAACGTTCCAATATCTCTCCTACCTATTTTCAGCTTTCTCCCATAGTCTCATCCCTTTAAATGTAGTAACATAACTTCTACTTTTCGAACCCAAGTAGTAGGGTTATTTCCCTTTCATAAGTGTTTAAAGTGGGTTACATTATTGAGGCAAAATTTAAAAAAAAATATAGTATTTTCAAAATATTTAGTAAGAATTATGGAAATTCAAAACACTGTCTTGACATTTAAAAAGTAATAAAGGATGATTGCAGTTGAACTCTTGCTGTCTTGGCCTTATAGTTTTCTAACAATGTGCAAAACATTTATGTTACATTAAGGAAAAAGATAACAATGCATGTTGTTGTGCTTATTATCAAAATTGTAGTGTGGACATTTCAATAATGTGATTGTGAATAAAATAAAAAAAAATAACAACAGCTACTATAAAATAAAAGAATTATTCTTAATATTTAAACTGATATTCTGCAAGTCAGACCTCAGTTAATCAACTGAAAATATGTGATGTGATGACATTTTGCAAATAAGGTGGCTGAATATATATAAATAATTAAACTAATAAATAAGCTTAAAGATGTATCATGTTGTAGCACAAAGTTTTAGATTATGTTATTAGAGAATTCAGTGTACCTGTCTGTAGTGTTTTGAATTACATGTTCCCTACAAACTCATGTGTTCTGAATGCATGGCCCCCACTTGTGACAATTTGGAAGTTTGGGTGTTACAGAAGGAGTGTGTTCCTGGGAGGGGACTCTAAGGTGTTAAAGCTAGATTCCATTGTCAAAATTTGTTCACGCTCCTGATGCTTTCTACCTGCTGAGGCAGAGGTGAAGTCCAGCCTCTGCTCATGCCGTGATTTCCCTTGGTAACATGAAGCTTCCTCCAAAGACTGTAAGACAAACTAAACCTTTCTTCCCATCAGTTACTTTGAGTTGGGTGCTTTACCAAAGCAACTATAAAGTTGAACATTATCTAAAATATGCTTACAAATATTTACTTATACACCTTTGAATAAAGTAATAATCATGAATAAATGAGAATAAATATGTAAGAAACTGATAACTGTTTCAGAGAATAAGGAAGTAATGGGCTGACTTTTGTCACTTGATATTAAAACATAACTTTTACCGGATGTAGTGGAGTATACCTTTAATCCCAGCAATCAAGAGGTGGAAGTAGGGGATCAACATGAGTTTGAAGCCAGTGTGAGACTATATAAGGAGTTCCATGCCAGTGTGGGCTACAGTGAGACCTTATGTTGATAAACATAAAGTCAAATAAAATTTAAGGCATGACTTTTCAATAGGTAGTATAAACAGTGCTTAAAATTCAATACAACTCTAAAATACATGAGATCAGAAACATGTTATTCCGGGCTGGAGAGATGGCTTAGTGGTTAAGCACTTGCCTATGAAGCCTAAGGATCCTGGTTTGAGGCTCAGTTTCCCAGAACCCAGGTTAGCCAGATGCACAAGGGGGCACAAGAGTCTGGAGTTCGTTTGCAGTGGCTGGAGGCCCTGGTGCGCCCATTCTCTCTTTCTCTCTCTCTTTCTCTTTCTCTGTCTCTCTGCCTCTTTCTCTGTCTGTCACTTTCAAATAAATAAATAAAAATAAACAAAAAAATGAAAAAAACATGTTATTTTCCATCTGTAAGGAATTCTGATTTTGTGTGTTCATTTGCAGTGTGTCGTGGTGCAGTGTTCGTATGATATATGCCCACGTGTTTGTATGCATCCAGTATGCACACATATGGAGGCTAGAGGAGAAATTCAGGTGACCTCTTCTGTCATCTATATTTCCTTGAGAAACACAGTCTCCCTCTGTCTCTCTCCCCCTCTTTATCCCTCTATCCTAAGCTGCAGTTTTTATGAGCCTCCATTATTCTCTTGTTTCTGTGTAGCTAAGCCCAGCTGTTTACAAAGGTGCTGAAGAATGAAACTCAGGGATCTCAGGACCTGTATGACTCTCTTACTTGGGTAACAAGAGCTCTTAACAACGTGTATATCACCTCAGACACAGGAGTTTTAATAAAATAATTGTGCCACTCTTACATTGGTAATAGAAATGGAAGTATCTTTATTAAATGATCTCTAGTCACCAGTTTACTTAAAGAATAGTACTTAGAGGCTGGAGAGATGGCTTAGTGATTAAGGTGCTTGCCTGTGAAGCCTATGGATCCAGATTCAATTCCCCAGAGCCCATGTAAGCCAGATGCACATGGTGGTGCATGCATCTGGAGTTCCTTTGCAATGGTTAGAGGCCCTGGCACATCTCTCTCTCATTTTTTTAAAGGATAAGACTTGGGTTAAAAATGAATTTGAGGGCTGGAGAGATGGTTTCAGTTAAGCGCTTGCCTGTGAAGCCTAAGGACCCCGGTTCAAGGCTCGATTCTCCAGGACCCACGTTAGCCAGATGCACAAGGGGGCGCACGCATCTGGAGTTCGTTTGCAGTTGTTGGAGGCCCTGGTGCGCCCATTCTCTCTGTCTACCTGCCTATTTCTGTATCTCTCTTTCTCTCTCTCAAGTAAATAAATAAAAATAAAATATTAAAAAAAATGAATTTGAAGGATGAGTGAAATGCACAAGTGACTTTCATGTAGATCATGAAATAGCTTACATTCTTCTAATACTGAAGTAACAATCACAGGACAAAAAGAAAGATTTACCTAAATCTACTTTGAAGGTAAATGTATAAAATTACAACGAAAACATGTAGTCATATTTTATGTACATAAAGATGATAAATATAGCTTATCTCCAGCAAAATGCAAGTGAAAAACACAGGGACATGCCACTTCATACCCATTATGATGACTATCTTCATAATTAAGCAGTGAGGAGTATTGCCCAGGATGTGGATGAAGTTGCACCCTAATGAGTTGCTGGAGACAAGATAACCTGCTGCTGCTTATATGAATAAGAGAATGGCAGCGCCTCAGAAAATGTCCACACAGAATTACCAGGTGTTCCAACAAAATGTCATTTGAGTATATACACAAAGAATTAGAAAAAAAGGACTTAAAATGTATTTGTACATCTGTGTTCAAGGTTGCATTAGTCATAAGGGCCAAAAGGTAGAGGCAGTATGAATGCTCACTGGTAGACGAATGATAAGGAAACTGCAATATGTGAAAATGTATGTGCATGAATATTATTTAGCTTTATAGAAGAAGAATTTTAACATGTGTGCTAAAATGCACAAGAACCTAGTGATATGTTTTACTTACCTATGTCAAGGGAAATACCTTAATTTTGTTATGGCTACCTTAATTTTATTAAAAAAAAGAGACCAAAAACTCTAAAGAAAAAAAATAAAGTGGTATTGTGGGATATTGGTAGTTGGCTTGTGATTTTTCTTGAAAGTTTTAGTTTGCTTTACTTTTAATGCAAGTTAGGGCTAAGGATATGGCTCAGTATAAAGCATTGTCAAGCAAGTATGAATACCTGAGTTTGATCTACGGAACCCAGGGTGTATTAGTCAGGGTTCTCTAGAGGAACAAAAATGCTAGAATGAATTATTTTAAAAAGGGAATTTATTGGATTAGTTTAAGGTAGTCCAGTAGCAGTTGCAGGCCCAAGAATCATGGAATCTGTTAACTGCTCAGTGCATGTGGCCAGATGCCTCAGCAGTCCCAACCCTGCACTGAAGACCTGGAGGCTTCCTGAGGAGCCGCTGGGTTTCTGTCCCCGCGGGTCTTCAGTTGATGCTGGTCTTCAGTACACGCTGGAAGGCAGTGAGCAGCTCCTGCAGACAAGTGAAAGGGAAGAAGGAAGGAGCTCTTTTCACCCAGAGCTTCCTTATACTAAGTCCCCCTCTGAGCGGGGCCACTCACTCTGGGGGAAGGACTTCCTCCTTTAGCTGACCCGTCCGAAAGGGATTTCCGGGGATTACTGAACAGATCAAGGTGACAGCACCTTAACCATCACACATGGAAAACTGGATGCTGTCACATGCGAAGGGTGGCAGGATTACCTGGAAGCTCTTTAACCAATAAGCTTGATGACCAAAGCAGCGAACAATGACAGGCTCCGTGTGGAAAACAAGATGACGGCTGAGGAGATGGCTCAGTGGCTACAAGCCCCATCTGCACAAGCTTGGAGACTGGAGCTGAACCCCACAACCTATATTCTACATGAGCCATTTGCAAACTCTGTGGTAGCTCCATTCCAGTTTCAGAGACTAGTCCTACAAATGTCCAAAGAGCCTTTCTTGTGGTGTAAGGGTATTGTCACATTCAAAGAGAAAGTCTTTATTCTTTGATAAAGAATTTTACAATCTCCATAAGTGCTACTCTAAGTTAAAATTTCATTTGATTCATTTGCCCACACAGAAAGTGATTCCCTTATTACCAATAAATTCAGTTTCAGCAAGTGCTCATTTAAGACCATGATTTCCTCCTCATTTTCCTATCTTCCTCATTGTTTCTTGGGTGAGCCTTTGGAATGAGTTATTTGAATGTAATTCTAATTCAACAGATGGGAGACATCTGAACACACCAACATGAAAAGGATTGTTTCTGTGAATCTCAAACTCAGGTTTTTGCTCCTTCCAGAAGCAAAATTCCTTGTTTATTTTTAAAAGGAAAAAAAAATTGCAATCTTTAATTTTAGCAGTGTTCTTAGGGCAGTACGCATATATCTAATCAAAAAATGTCTCTAGTGTGTCAGGCATGATTACCTATATCTTTCTTAGGGAATTCACTTACAACAGAAGAACATGCCTGAGAGATTATTCTCTGGGATTGATATCCTTCATTGACTTCTAACTGTAGCACACATGTATTTTATTCATTTATTTATTCAAGTAGATTGAATTTCTATGACTATATATGGCACTTTCTTTAGCATAGCTTAGTGTTTCTGAACCCTGAGCCAGCCCAACAAATTCTCATTTTGTGAGAGAGACTGCACTATTCTTATGATCATAGCTCTTCCTAGAAACTTGACCCTTACTATTGCCAATCACCTGTTCGGCTTGTGCTCCGTCATTGTTCAGCTTGCCTGCTGTCCTTCACCCGGTGCCGTCTTCATTTGCAGAACCGCACCCATCTATTTGCCCGTTCACCAGCCATTAACTTGCCTGCCGCTACCTGTCCCGAGCTGCTTCCCAGCTGTTATATCACTGGCAGCCCCAGGCCAAGAAAGCCACTCTTGAATTTGCCTGCCAGCCTCACTCTGGGTCCTTGCCCAGGTGGAAGAGAAAGAATGGACGGGAATTAGATGGCCTGCCACATGTTATTGAGGGTATCAGGTTCTCTCCATGTCCCCAGAAGCCTGAAACATCAAGGTGAAGCTTTTATGCCTCAAACGAATACAATCTGTGGTCTGAGAGCTTGCATAATTCAGGGAGTATAGAAACATATGTTCAAACATTTTGAGCAAGGTAAAGGAATCGCTGTGCAAGCGCAGGGACATCACGTAAAGATGAACTCTCCAGAACTGCTAACAACTGGGAACACTTTAGGACCTGAGAGTCAGACAATGACATTGGAGGTGTGCTTCTGCGGGACAGGGGCCGTGCAGATACAGACTGCCTTCGTGACTCTCTGCCTCACGCTCAGGCTGCCCTGGCTCTTGTTGATAAGCACCTTCGCTTTGCGCACTGCTTTCACGAAACCTCAGATGTCCAAGTTCCTTGTGGCCACTGCTAATGAATACTGGGCTTAATCTACATTTTCTTCAGGTTTTGCCACTTTTATGGTTCACATGACTGCACCCCACACCAGTATTCTCTTTTTCTTCATGTGTTTATTGGGAGTAATATTTTCTGCCCAGTTTATAACTTTGCAACGGAGGTTATCAAGTAAAGGATAGCAGTTGATAAAGCTGTGATAACAGGGAAATAAGCAATGGCATTGCCTCTACGTGTGCATGTAGTATATTTGCAAGTATGTTGGCACATGTGTGTACATGTGTGTGTTAGACAACAGGCTGGAGTTTGATGTCTTCTTCGGTCACTGTCCATCTTACTAACTGGATAGGATTTCTTGCTTGAACTTAATCTGGTGAGTCCCAGTGAAATTTCATTTCTTCCTTCCAAGAGTTCAGGAAAGTATGCTGATCTGCTATTTATAAGGGAACCGGGGATCCAAACAGAGGTCCTCATGTTTGTGTGGTAAATTCTTTACTGACTAAGCCATCTTACCAACACATTTTTTTTTTTCTTCATGTCTTATTTCTTCTTGGGTATTAGGAATACTGAAATTTGAAAAGTTCTCTGACAGGCAAACATTCTATTATAAAGGTTCTAATCCTGGCTTTGAGCCCAACAAGTCAATGTCCATCAAGCCCCTAGGTGAATCTGGGGCTATAGAAGTTGACTTCCTTCAGGTGTTAAACTACAAGCTTTTGGGAAGCTTTTTCTGTGTCTTGCCTGGATATTCAAATGTGCTTAGTTTATAGATACACCCATTCCTTGTTCTATTGGGAGGGGCCTTTGGTTCATAATAAGAGTGTTCCATTATTAGTCCTTCTGTGAATGGTTCTGGTTGTTTCCTGTGAAAGACTCACACGTGCAGTGATTCTACCATGACCAGAAACACTGCTGTCTCCATGTGGGCCTTTGTCTGTGTTCTCTCTTCTTTTCTCAGGGAGCTTTGCTGACCAGAAAGAGGGGTCTTCACATTAAGACCCACCTGACAAGATTACAGCTAGCTTTTTTATGTTGTTGTTGTTGTTGTTATTGTTATTTTTCTTATATATTTGCATAAAAATTTGGAACAACATTGCTAAAAATGATCTAGCTACTGCCTTCTTAACTTTAAAAACAACCATGATAACAGCAAAGACACAGGAGTTCCGAGGCCCTGTGGATCTTGCTCCCACTCTGTGGAGACTCCCCCATCGCCTGCTTGCTGGGTCCATTTTCTTATATAGATTATATACTCAGGGTTAAAAGAGGACACCAAGCCTAATCGTCATCTACATTTGACTGGATAGTCACCATGCCTACAGAACTATGAAAAATATTTGTGTTTAGGTTGTCTAGAGATAGACAACATCAATAATCACATACTTACCTAGGAGTGCTCTTGTATTTTTTTTTATTTACTAGGTGTAAAAAGTGTTAAGTAAAATGACTGTTGGTGAATATCCTTTTTCTATCCTAATTTTAACAAAAACCCATTTTATAATATTTATAGTATATATTACATTAAATATTATATGTATATAACATATATTATAATATAATACTTATAAACCCATATAATACTTAACAAAAATAAATGCTAACAAAAGTAACCAAAATTCTTATTAAGATTATTATTGTGTGGATGATATTATTCTTTGTCAAGTTGTAGACACATCTTTCTAATTTTAGTGTAGTGTTTTTGGTCCTAACAATTAATCCATTTTTCAAGATTTTGATCCTAAGTAAATCATGTGTTTTTCCTTTTAGTATATTTTTGAAGAATTAAATAGTATATTTTGAAGAATTACATTAACATATTTCATACTTTGAAATGATTTTGCTGATATGAAAGAGCTCAGATTTGAAAAAAAAAGAGTGACATTCCTATGTATGACTGGACTCAACTTGTTTATATTTCATTTAAAATATTTGTGTGTATATATATATATGTATGTACATGGTTATAATTGAAGCATGATTTCTCTTTTATTTTTGCATTTCCCTGCCATTACATGTGTGCATGTGTATAGCACCATAAAGTAAGTTAAAAACAGTCATATTCCGTTTACCAGGCTTTTTAAAACTGGAATTATATTTATACTCTGTGGACCCATTGTTTTCCTTGTGGGAGAAAATTTAACTACAAGCTGGTTAACAAATAGAACTATTCCAATTTAGCCTCTTATATTTTGCTTTCAAAATGTATTTAGATATAATTTGTACTCAGCTTGCATATCTAATGTGTCTAAGTGGTTGAGTATTTTCAAAGTGTTGACATATGCAGCTCGCACCCAAATCAGAACACATAATGTTCATAGCCCTCTCCAAGGCGTTCTTAAGCTCATTCTCATTTGATCTTCTGCCTTCATAAGAGAACCTTTATTTTTCACCCAAGGGTTACCTTCTCCTATGTCTGAACTTCATGTCAATGCAGTTATGTAGCATATTCTTTGTAGATCTGGCTTTTTTTTTTTTTTTTTTTTTTTTTTTTTTTGCCCTCACTGCTATGTCTGTGGGATTTTTCCATGTTGTTGATAGCACATTGGTCATTTGTTTGGGTTGAGGCATTGTATAAATACTCCATAATTTATTTATGTATTCTATAGCTTATGGACATCCAGCTTATTTCAAAGTTTTTCTTTTTTAAATATTATTTATTTATTAATTTATTTGATAAAGAGAGGGAGACAGAGAGAGAGAGAGAGAGAGAGAGAGAGAGAGAGAACAGGCATGACAGGGCCTCTAGCCACTGCAAATGAACTCCAGATGCATGTGTCCCCTTGTGCATCTGGCTTATGTTGGTTCTGGAGAGTTGAACCTGGATCTTTTGGCATTGTAGGCAAACTCTTTAAATGCTAAGCTATCTCTCCGTACTCAGTCTTTCTTTTTTATATCAGCTTTGATTGGAAGGTTTTTAGAAATTTGTTCAACTTGGCTAAGAACGTGGGTGGAGGGTTATTTACTGGCATAGGAAGAGCACCACTCAGAACATGACTCAAGGAGTGGTGGGGCCTCATGATCATGACTCCTTCCCCATCCCTTAGTTATATTGATATTGGCCTCTAGAATGTACCTGACATAATTTATTATACATTCATTTTTCTTATTCATTGATGTCAGAGCTTAGTTAGCTTTAATATTTGATACTTAACTTTCCCCAAACCCAGGAATAGGGATATCTTTTGACTCTGGCCATGAACATGGGAGCTAAGCCTATGTCACTTGAAAACAAAGCTTCCATTAATATTCCTGGTAATAAGCTTTTCCAGAATAAGAAGGGGGTTCCCTTATAGTTGTCTAACTGCAGTAGTATTTTCTTAACTGTTTCCAAACAAGAAAATCTGTGATTCAACGTGACAATATTTTTTATAAGAAAGAGAACCATCATGAGCAACACTGCACAGTGGCCACATCGTCCTTCATGTCTGTGACACGTACTCTTTCCCAGGGCTGCTTTGCATGCCTCCTTCAGAAGCAAGGTTTCCTCTTCAACTGGTGGATCTGGCGCTGAGGCATGGGACTTGCTCTGGCTAATGGATCATTAGTAGATAGGATGTAAGCAGAGGCTTGAAGAGTATGTATACAGTATGCAGTTAGAAATTTTTCAGCTAACACCAGAAGGGGCTGAGAGTAGATTCTAGTGATTGTCAGTCCAACTGACATCTAGCTGGTTGTTGGATGATGAGACCAACTCAGATTAGGCAGCTCTCTTTCTGCCTCCTGAGACCAGAAATACCCAGTGAATCTTCAGGGAAAAAAAAAAAAAAAAGGAAAGGGAAGATAGCACATGACTAAGTCAAGATTCCCTGTGCGTTTTCACACGCTTCTGCCTGTCGTTGTTCCTTTTTGTACTTGTGGGGCACTTGTGGGAGTTATGGGACTCAGGATTTGTAGCACTGGAATGTGAAAGGGAAGGGACATGTTGATTTATTATTGAGCTTTACAAATTAGATGCAAAGTGGCATGTGGGGCAGAGCTTGTACTTCTACGTGATCCCTTGTGAATGGTGACTTCCTGTTTGGAGCAGTAGTTGTCCTTTGGTAGCAGAATTCTCTTCCTGGAATGGTGGCCACAGGGATATGTTTCCATAGCACCACAATTAAAATATGAAGTTAGTTCCAGGATTTATAAGCTTTAGAGAAAATACAGCAGATGAAGACTTATTTGGGAACAGGTTGATGACCTTCATATAGCAGGTCTGAATAATATACTGTCTGATACACTGTGCTCAACGTGTTTATGCTTAAACACTTACCTAAATTCTCATAAATCTTTATACATTATCTGGTTTTACATGAAAACATACTCTCACTTAAAAAAAAATTCCCCATAGAGAATATAAGAATCAATTAGCAAGAAATGGGATATTTTAACAGAAGCTGAAAAAGTCTGATGCAAGAATCTTCTCATGGAATCAGGGGAAGGAGGATTTTGTGTTGTAGTTGCCATTTAATAAGAAACACCTTAGAAGCATGTTTCATATTTCTAATACTTCTGTAAACATACCTAGAAACAACAATGCAACAGTCAACAATTAGTTTTCCTGGTGGGTGAGAAATATCTGTTGTATTAACATATTTCCAAAGTAGCATGAGTAGTTGAGAAGGCAGAGAAAAGAGCTCCAGAGGTCATAGGAACCACATAAGCTGACTGTGTAGATGTACCCACAAACACTCACATACATGTATCTGAGAGCTCAAAAGCAGCAATCCCATTGATTTTGTACTTAATTAAACATTTAGAAATAATGCCACATGTCCTTTATCTAAAGTCATATGTGTTCTAAGAGAGTTCCTTATGGTCAATGATATAGAAACAACTGAATGTTCTAGAGAAACTTCTTTCAATAGATCAGCTTCATAGGGCATCAAGAAAAAAAAAAAAACTCATTTTGTATCTCCAGCAAAAAATAAAGAGCATTTAAATTTACTCAATTAATGTTGTCTAACAGTGTTGGGTTATTTTGATTGAAGAATTAAGTGGATTGATGTACGGGAAAGGGAGCAGCCAAGGAGAAGAGTGTAGGATAAGGTATACTGCTACTTTAAAATTATGCATGCATGACCCCACCTTGGTCCCTCCCACCACTTGAAGCAACAGCTGAAAGCTTGAGGAGCTTAGATCCAGGCTGGCCACCAAACAGGGAGCACTGACCACAGGTGACAAAGAGAGCGCGCAGAGTACTTTACCTGGGCACCCAGTCTTCCCTCCCGCACTCCTGTTACCCGTGGCTTACTGGCTGAGTCAGCAGAGGATACAGCAATGTTGTCAAGCGAGAAGGGACAGTTCGGAAGAGCCATTTCTCACACTGAGAGGACTGGCTAAAGTGCAATAAAGAAATGGTAACTCGGCTTACTTATCAATACAATTACTTCACACTATTAGCAATCCATATTTAACCTAGAAATAGTAGTGGTTTGAAGAAGCCCTGACACCAGTTTTTGCTGAGCCGAAGGCACAGAGGGAGCAGATGGTGTTGGTTTTCTAATCAGCTTACAGTTGCCGACAGGCTGGGATGAGGGGAAAGGCCAGAGTGCTTTGCTAGCTGTATTTTGGGCATGTGCAAGTGAGCCCTGGGTTACAGCAGATGGAGCCTGTGTAAGGAAAATCTATACAATGCTTTACCTCATTAAGTAGAGTAGATAGTGCTAATTTGTGGGGTAGAACAGCAGCTTGAAGTTGCTATATGAGAAAATGTGTTATTCCTGATGACATGTTAAGCTAGAAAGTGGTTGTCCTACAGCATTTTGGACATAATTTCTCTAATAAAATCAAGATACTTACCCCCCCCCAAAAAAAAAAAGAAAAGGAATGAGCATTTTATTCTAGGCAGTGGACTTCAAAATGTAGTTTGAGAATCTCAGTGTTTTATGTTTGTTTTGGTTTTGTTTCATTTTTTCATGTTAGGAATGTAAAGTCCTTACAGTGAGGAAGAACTGCAACGTTCCTTGACATGATGTTTTCGATTCCCCAGGCACTAGCTGCTACTCTTGCATTCGTCTTTGCTCAGATCAGCTTTGGTGTTACCTGCGTGTGGAAACGTGTCCGCAGATTCCCCAAGATGGAGTCTCTCAGCATCACTTAAAGTGCCCTGCTTGCTAGCGTGGCCGGAGACAGGCACGGGCCTGATTACTTATTTAGGAATCCTTTCAGGAGGAGCATGCTTTTTGTAAACATGAAATGCTTTGTGCTTTCCCTGAGCTTGGGCTTCTGGTTTCAGATCATTGAGACATTGATCTTGGCCTATTTAACTTCCATATCGCTGGCTGCCTCACAGGGTCTTTTCCCAAGACTAGAGAATGTGGGAGCTTTCAAGAAGGTATCTATTGTGCCACCCGCAGCAGTGTGTGGACGCCCAGGCCCAAGCTCCTTCTGTCAAAGCTCCGCAGCTGCTGAAAGTCTCCAGTCGTGCTCCCTGAGGTTCTGCACGCAGGATTGTCCCCACCGCTCTTCAGCGCCCTCCTTCACCGCCCTCCTCTCCACCGGCCCCAGGAGCTGCATGAGAGCAGACGGGACTGATCTGCACCCTCGCGCCCATGGCAACTCAACCAGTTTTATCTTTGGAAATTACACAAATTGCTCTTCTTCTTTTCCATCTCTGAGAATGGCAGCCGAATTCACTTTAGCTGTGTGGCTGAAACCTGAGCGGGAAGGTGTCATGTAAGTAACCTGTGTGATGCTGTGGGTTTTCAGTTTGCCTAAGACACTGTAAAACCAGGAGACCTGAATATTATTGCCACTTGAATTCCAACTAAACCCAAAACACTGCAGAACTCTGGCAACTGAAGATGGACCGCTGGGTTGAGCTTTTCACATCCAAATTTATCACCCAAATATTGTTTATCTAAAATGCTTCCTCTTTACTACAGATAGAGTGGACTACAAAATAGTGTCTGTTAAATTGTTGCATTGTGGACAGACACGCTCACACCTGAATGATTTATTTCCAGTAGGATAGCCAAAGAGTTAGTCCTAGCCATTGGAAGCTAAGCAAGGTTCAGAGTGAGTTTGGGGGTAAGGTCACCAGAAATACAAATAATTAATGTTTTCAAACTCTTTCCTTAGGTTTGTACACAAAGTGTTCCCACTAGGAATTAAGAGAGGGAGAAAGAGAGAGAGGGAGGGAGAGAGAGACAGAGAGAGAGAGAGAGAGAGAGAGAGAGAGAGAGAGAGAGAGAGAGAGAGAAAGAGAGAGAGAGAGAGAGAGAAAGAGAGAGAGAGAAAGAGAGAGAGAGAGATCTGTGAAGTAGACAGCTTCTGAAGGCCTAGGAAATGCCTGACTCATCTTTATTGCCCCAAGAAGACATGTGGCTTTGACTCATGGAAGATGATCGGTACAGAGAGCTGATCTCTGAAGACCTCTCCTTCTCGGAATGGGTGTGGGTGTTGGCTTTGGGTTTCTGGTGCATTCTTCTGGCAGTCAGGGTCTAGGTAAGCCGAAAGGATTCTGCGTAGCTTTCCTGGTTCCTGTCTCGGCAAGGAAACCCTCGACGTGAGTTACGACTAGGTATCCTTGCCACAGCCTGTGCTTTCATCACCTGCTTCCCATTCAGTAATCTTTGCTCAAGTTTATATCTAATGTATTGCTCCCAAGTCATACTAAGCCTGTCTAGAAATTTTAATAAGGAGGGAACTTTTAAAGTGCTGTTGGCTTACATAGTGTCTTCCAGTGGGTAGAATTTTGGTGCCACCTGTGTCCATTTGAAAAGTGTTGTCTGCATATCTAAGAACTTGTGCAATGTCACGGAATATCATGAGCATCTATGACTTTTTCACCAGTTGAAAATTTATATATTTTCACCTTGTTGTAAACTTGAAGTGAAAATAATTGCAATCCATTATCCTTAGTTTCATAGCTCAGAAGAAAACTTTATTACTGGAGGAAATTCCCAGAAATCCAAGCTACTCTCTTTTTTGTAAATGGAACCTTAAAACAAAGTCTTGGCAAATAAGGCCAAGATAAAATATTGTTTTTGAGCATACAGAGACATCTCTATACCAAATTCATCTTCTATTGGCATTGTTTTGTGTAAATATAACCAAAGAGTGTTTACAGATGTGGTAGCACATGGTTCATAGTTTTGAGAGTCCCTTGTTTGCATCAAGGTCATTTTCATTCTCAAAACTAGAATACCTATGGGAATTGGGGGAATTTCAGGGTGTTTGTGTTAGATAAGTAAAATAAACAAAACACGGATTATCCAATTATTGTTTATTCAGGAGCAGAATAAATCCAGTTCCTAAATATTTTGCTACCTGCCTTCCTCTCACAGTTATTATCTACCAAAGCTAGTATGTTTACAAGCAAACAGAATAGCAAGGAAGATAATCAATAACATATTAAGAAATGCATTTTCAGTAAGCTTGGGGAAATAAGTCTGCATTGGTAAATACATTCTTGAGTAATGATCGAATTCTCACTCGTAGATTTAAACTCAAGAAAAATGAACAGCGGCAAACTCTGATTATTTAAGGCCTTGAGGCAGGGGTGAAGAAAAAGTGTTCCTTCCAGAAAACCACAATGTCCAACTACTGAAGGGTTAAAAATAAATTTGCACTAGTAGGATTAATTTAAAAATAACCCTTTGCAATTTAGAATTTATTGCCTAAATTAAGAGCAATATTCTTTCACATTCACAAAGGTTAGTAAGTCAGTGTCATTTGAGGAATCACTGTTAGTGGTCCCCTTTCTTTTTTATTTTCATTTCTATTTATTTAGTTGAGAGAGAGAGAGAGAGGAAAGGAAAGAGAGGGAGAGAGAGAGAGAGAGAAGGGAGAATGGGTGCTACATGGCCTCTAGCCACTGCAAGTAAACTCCAGTGCAAACATCACCTTGTGCATCTGGCTTACATGGGTCCTGGGGAATCGAACCTGGGTCCTTTGGCTTTGCCCACAAATACCTTAACTGCTAAGCTACCTCTCCAACCCCTTCCTTTTTATTCTTACCTCCCAATTCAGGGATTAAAAGTAGATGCAAGTGAAATGAAATGATGGGCCGAAATGTACCCTGTAGAGAAAGTTTTAGTGCAGTAATTTTTGTTGGCCTCACTTTGACATTTGCTCCTTGTCTATGTGTCACTGAATTTGGTCACTGTGTTGAGTGTCTACTGAGTCTGATGCATGCTCCTGCCCTCTGAATCCTCATGTTCTCTGGAACAGATAGGTGAATTCTTGTTCTTACCGAGCCAGCACAACATGTTTAATGAGCACAAAAGAGGCCCTTAAGAAGGCTTGAGCAGGGAGGAAGGTTGTAGAATAAGGCCTTCTTGTCGACAGGCCAGGGTTGAGTGGATGGTAATCAGGTAAAAAAGTATCCCAGCGCCTGAAAAGTGTACCTTTGTGAGTACTACTTAAGTCACTCTTAAACACTCTTAAATTTGAGGGCTAGAGAGAAAGCTTAAAGGTTAAGGCCTACAATACCAAGGGTCCCTGATTTAATTCCCCAGGACTCACATAAGCCAGATGCACACATGGTGCATGTCTCTGGAGTTGTTTTGGAGTGGCTGGTGTGCCCATTCTCTCTCTCTCTCTCATAATTACATATAAACAAACAAATAAATAAATAAATATATTTTTAAAGAAACTTGATCCTAGTCAAGCAGGATAGATAGCCATACCTGTCACCCTAACACTCAGCAGGCTGAGGTGGGGGGATGACAAGTTTAATGCAAGTCTCAGACAAAATATAGGTGAACAAATAGGTGAAATAAAATAAGCCCAATATATAATTTAGGCATTTTCTAAAAAGGCTTCTGTTTTGTAGAAATACTAATTTATCATGTTCTTATGGAACATAATTACCTTTCATTCAAGGTCATTAATGTTCTCAGCACCTTGGTTGGGCTGGATGGTTACCAACAGGTAGCAGCCGTCTCACACCTCCGTTGGGCTGGGTGGTTACAGTCAGGTGGTAGCCGTCTTAAGCACACTGTTTAAGCTTTGGCCACTTGATGGTGGGTAAATAAAGGCTGTAGCCATCCATCCTCCATTTCCTCATATGAGTTAAACAGAGCCATTCTGACTTCAGGGCTAACAATTTGAAGCATTCTATGGTCTCTAAATTCTCTTTTCATTAAAACAGTAGAGAAAGATTTGCACTGGTGACTCAATACCTCAGTGGGATTTAGTGTCTTCTCCCACCACCTATAAAAGACATATCAGAAGAGCTAATGAGCCAATAGGATAAATGTTAGTTTTGCAGAATGGTCTGCGTGCTTGACTCCCATCATGGGTCTCTAATGAGGGGTGCTGCTGCTCTGGGGAATATTTTATTAATAAGAATTCTATTTTCATTGAAATAAAATCACATTTTCTTTGGAATAAAGCTTGCATTGTCTGTGATTTTTGGACCCTATTCATAGTGCTTTGTTTTGAGTAGAGTAGGTCACTTTAACACTGTGCAATGTTTTGGTATGTCATTTTGCCTGGACGGTGACCTTTTCTGTCTTTTCTGGTTGCTTCCTTAGGTGTGTGATAGAAAAGACGGTGGATGGGCAGCTTGTGTTCAAACTTGCAATATCTGAGAAAGAGACCATGTTTTATTATCGCACAGTAAATGGTTTGCAGCCTCCAATAAAAGTAATGACACTGGGGAGAATTCTTGTGAAGAAATGGATTCATCTAAGTGTGCAGGTGAGTAAAATAAAAAATATTTAACATTTGGTTAAACACAAAAATCCATCTTCCTTTCACTCCTTTAAGTGGCATATATCTACAGGCTGAGGCTGTGTCTTTGAGATTTCAGGTACATGTAAGTGAAGATTGAAGACAAATGTTTCACGGTGAATATATTGATATGCTTACAGAGTTCCCCTCCAACACTGTTACAAAAACTCCCTAGAACTTTAAGAACAAAGCTATTTGTATGAATAACATGTTCAGACAAAAACTGTTTTCGTTGATTAATACATTTTATGTTATTTAAAAATGTATAAGAACTCCTTTGATGTCTTGTACTGATGTTCCTTGTCCTACTGTCCTTCTAAGATAATATCTGCTGTTGTGAACACAATTTGATTGTGGCATTAAATTGATGACCTTAGAACTAATGAACTTTGCACTTGAGGCACTCAAAGCATGTTATTTTATTATTTTAGTTGTCAGCCAGTTTGTAGGTACCTCAGAAACTATGAAAGACTGAGATAGGTCTGGTATTTAAAGTCTGCAATAGAGGTTTATTATCATTTTGTTTCTTCTTAGCAGTATGAGGCTTTCAGCAGCACCTATTCCAACTATGCTTTTCAAACCAAAAATATGGTCCAATACAGTTCCCAGTAGCTTCTTTTATGGGGAAAACTGCTCAGTGATTGACATTAAGCCCTGCTTGCAATGGACAGCATTTGTACCTTGGTTGTTTTTGGGAAAATTATCATTAACATCACATATATTTTTCTAGATGTAACATACACACACACACACACACACACACACACACACACACAGAAAGAGAGAGAGGGGAGAGAGAGAGAGACACATCTCTGAATCAGAATCAGAAAGTGGTTTAAATCATATTTTTGCTTATACAGTTTCATTTATTTTTTTAAACTATTCATTTATTTATTTGAGAGAGCTAGAGGGAGGAAGAGGCAGAGAGAGAGAGAGAGATTGAGAGAGGAGAGAAAGAAGGGGCACACCAGGACCTTCAGCCACTACAAACAAACTCCAGACGCATGTGCCATCTTGTGCATCTGTTTTATGTGGGTCCTGGGGAATCAAACCTGGGTCCTTTGGCTTTGCAGGTATGTGCCTTAACTGCTAAGTTAAGTTAACTGCTTAACTGCCATCTCTCCAGTCCTAGTTTCATACTTTATTGATTATTTAAATGTTTTTATTGACAGGCTTCACACGTATGCATGTACATATACATATGCAATGTACTCTGATTATAATCCCTTCTTACCACCAACCTTTGTTCCCATACATGGAACTCCTTTGCTTGAGAATTATTTTTGAACTCAAATTATTATTGTTACAATGTAATAAATTATTTATGAATTAGTTTAAATTATTATTTCAATGTAGATACAATTTCTGAGAAATTTAATACATATGGTACAAACCTTTGTTTTGCCTGACCATAGCACATATTGCACTGGAAGCCTTAAGGCAAAATTTAAAATATAAATACAGGAAGGGAATGTGGTGGATTTTAGCAAGACGTGGGGAAAGTAGCCTATAAGTGGACTGATAGACCATGCCTACTCATAGGTTTTAGTTAGGACATGGGTTTAGCAAATGTGGTTGACTGGATTCAATGTTTCCGTGTGTTGCTATGATACCAGGCCTGAAGCAAGTGGGAATTCCTCCTGGTGCTAGGCCCTGGGTAGTACCATGCGAGTTGGGCCTCTCTGCCCACGTCCCAGTTGTCCAGTACTTAGCAGACAGGGAATGCTTTTGTCTTGTCTCTGTGTGTGGTCCATTGCCAGCGCTGTCCACTGCCATCAAGTGACATGTGATGGGGAGAAGGAGGACGTAGACACTGGGACAGAAGACACTAAGCTGTACACTCCAAAACACTGCAACATTGGCTGCATATTTTTCTATCACCAGTGATTAAAATCCACCGTTTTGGCTGTATTCTGCCTGATCTGTGAAGCTGCCCAGTTCTGAGCAGCAACAGGACAGGAAATCCTTCAGGAAGAAAGTTTGAAATCTAAATGGGAAGAGGTTCCACCTTTGAGTGTCTCTCCTGGGAGTGAAGTGCTCTTAGAATGCCTGTTGGAATTAATATTATCATGTCATCACATGTCAACCATTAGACATTTCCTAGTGCAGGCAAAATTCCCTTATAAATCTTTAATTTTTCCCTTCTTAATGTAAAGGTGAAAGCACATAGGACTTAATGAAACTATTTCATACCTATTTAACAACTAAGATTACAAATTAGCCTTTCCTATTTGTATGCTTTTATACTTTTAAAAAGTTTTAGGTTTTCTGTCTGTTTGTTTTTGTATTTTTCCTGTACTCCAAGCTGGCTTCTAACTTACACTACCATCGAGGCTAGTCAGAATCCCTCTGTATTAGTCTCCCAAGCGCGAGGGATGTAGGAATGTGCCACATGCATGGGCATTACATTTTGATAACATTTTATTAGTGTATATTAATTATAGAAAGCAATGTATCTCAGTGTAACACTTCTCAACAGGCAAACCATGTACTTCACAGCCACCCTTTCAACCTTTCCTCTTCCTCCTCTCCTTACTGGGGTCTCCTTAAGGCTCCCGTTCTACTTTCATTCCCTTTTGGATTTTTTTCTATGTTACACAAAACACATAAAACATGTAATTCTTGTCTTTCTGATTCTAACTTATTTTCTTCAATATGATGATGTCTAATGCCATCCATTTTCCTACAGAAGACTTAATTTTAACCTTTACAGCTGAATAAAGCTCCCCAGGTGCACACCACATTTTCTTTATTCCTCACCCAGTGATGAGCTTCTGACCGGGTTCTGTGCCTTGGCTGTGTTTGTGTGAATCGTGCTGCAACATGTGTGAATATGGAGGCATTTCTATGGGTGGTGACTTAGAATCCTTCAGATACATACCTGAAAATGGTGTCGCTAGGACACACACGAGCCCTCCTGTTAATCTTCTGAGGCGCCTCTGCAGGAGTCTCCCCAGCGCCCGCCGGCTTTGCATTTGCTCCAGCCCTATGTAAAGGTTTCCCGTGCTGTGTGTCTCCTTAACGTCAGGCCGTTTGCACTGAGGTGAGGCGAAGCCCCAGTGTTTTAGTCTGCAGTTCCCTGATGGGTAAAATGTGACCATCTTTTCACATATTTGTTGGTTACTTATACTTCTTCTTTTGAGAACTATCTATTCCATTCATTTACTCACTTATGATTAGATGACTTATTTTCTGGTGGTCAAATTTTTGTGTTGTTTCTGTAGATCCCAGATATTAATCCTCTGTCAGGTATATATTTGGTAAAAGTGTTCTCCCATTGTCTAGGCTGCCTCTTCATTAAGCTAAATGTTCCCTTTTCTATGCATACACATGTTAATTTCATGCACTTCTATCTGTCCATTCCTACAGTTATTTCTTGAGCTACATGGTATCCTTTACAGAAAGTTCCTAGTATGCCAATTTCTTAAGGACTTTTCTTTGTGTTTTCCTCTAGAAGTTTCAGAATTTTATGTTTTACATTAAAACCTGCCTCATATTTGAATGAGAAAGTTGTTCAGGGTGAGACAGAGATCTCTCTATTGTTTGGATATCCAGTTTTCTCAGCACCAGTTTTGAAAGGATGTCTTTTAGCCATTGTATATTTTTGGCATCATTGGGCACAAGTTATGTGACTCTAGTTGCATGGATATATTTCTGGGTCTTCTATACAACTGGTCCACTTGTCTGTTTTGTGTCAGTATTTTAATGTCATTATAGTTCTAATATTGGGTTTTGCAACAACTCCATTAATTTTTATTTTTTGTATTGCATTGGTTATTTGAGGACTTTTCTGCTTTAATATAAATTCTAGGGTTAATCTTTTTTTTTCTATAAAGACTATTATTGGCATTATGATGGAGGCAGTATTGAATATATAGATTGCTTTCAGACATGTTAAGAATATTAATTCTTTTAATCCATGACATAACAAGTCTTTTTTCTTCCAGAGTTTATATTCTCATTCCTTGCTGTTTTTGGTTGTTGCTGTTTTTGTTGTTGTTGTTGTTTTTAGTTTTCATTGCAGACCTCTTTTCCTTCCTGATTTGGTTTACTCTAGGTATTTTATTCTTTTTGAGGTTGTTGTCAATGGGATTATTTTCTTCATTTCTTTATCTTAAGATTTATTATTGGTATATAAAAAGCTACTCTTTCTGGTCTGATAGATTTGTATCCTACTGTTTTGCTGAGTTTGATGTAAAGTTGTGCTGATAGATTCTTTTGAGTCTCTTGATATGATAATATTATCTCCATAAGGGAATAACTTGATTTTTCCTTATATATTCCTTTCTTTTTCTTTTTCTTGCCTTTGCTTTGTAGCTAAAATTTCAAGAACTATATCGAATAAAGTTCATGATATTTGACATTTATGTCTCATTCATGCCTTTATAGGAAATGCTTCCTGTAATATTGTAACATTGAAAATGGATATGTCACATATGACCATTGGTATTAGAGGTATTTCTGCATATATATATATATTTTACCAAGGCCTTTGTCCTATGACTAGGAAAAGTTGTTGTGCCCACAGAACAGAAGTGGGTTAAACAAAGGAAATACACTGAGAAAAGAGTCATAGCCACCACGTTAGGATTTCATACAGCAACCAACAAAAAAACTAGAAAAGGAGGGGAGGGAAGTATGTTTATTGAACTCAAAGAAGCTGACAGACAAACAGTAAACAGCTGTAAGCAACTATATTGAGGGATGGAATCCTCCTCAGAGCTCCTCTCCTTAGCATGTCTTTAGAAGATAGCTGGTGTTAGTCTGAGTAAGTGACAGGCTTAGGTTTTTATTTTTATTTTTTTTTAGGTAGGATCTCACTCTAGCCCAGCTTGACCTGGACCTTACTCTGTAGTTCCAGGCTGGTCTCTCAGTGCTGGGATTAAAGGTGTGTACCACCACACCTGGCTTTTTAAATTGCATTAACACTAAAGTTGAGGCACAGAGTTTATCTTTCTAATCTAATGTGTTGGGTAGTTTAAGTCATGCCTCCACACATGGCCAGAAGTAAAAGTAAGATTCTATTCTTTTGACCAGGAGCAAGTTGCTTACCTTCAACAAAGCCGTGATTCCTCCATCCTCCTAACTTTACAACGGAAAGGGGAGGTGGAGTCCAAGGCAGATTATGAGAGAGAGGTCCATGCTCAATGGCCTCAAAGCATGCTAATATTTATGTAACTACTAATGATATATTTCCTCTCTACCTTTTTTGTTTAAGACTTTTGACATAAAATGGTGTTTTAGCATATGTTTTTTTTTAAAAAAATATTAAATTATATTTGCAAAGACAGGAAAAAGAAAGAGAAGGCAAGGGAAGGCATAGGAAGGGAGGAGAAGAGAGGGGAGGAGAGGAGAGGAGAGAGAGGCGAGGCGAGGAGAGGAGAGGAGAGGAGAGGAGAGGAGAGGAGGGGAGAGGAGAGGAGGGGAGAGAAGAGGAGGGGAGGGGAGAGGAGGGGAGAGGAGAGGAGAGGAGGGGAGGGGAGAGGAGAGGAGGGGAGAGGAGGGGAGGGGAGAGGAGGGGAGGGGAGAGGAGAGGACAAGAGGGGAGAAGACAGGAGGGGAGAGGCGAGGCGAGGAGAGGCGAGGAGGGGAGAGGAGAGGAAAGGAGGGGAGGGGAGAGGAGAGGAGGGGAGAGGAGAGGAGGGGAGAGGTGAGAGGGGAGAGGAGAGGAGGGGAGGGGAGAGGAGGGGGGGAGAGAAGAGGAGGGGAGAGGAGAGGAGAGGAGGGGAGGGGAGGGGAGGGGAGGGGAGGGGAGAGAAGAGGAGGGGAGAGGAGAGGAGGGGAGGGGAGAGGAGGGGAGGGGAGGGGAGAGGAGGGGAGGGGAGAGGAGAGGACAGGAGGGGAGAGGACAGGAGGGGAGAGGCGAGGCGAGGAGAGGTGAGGAGGGGAGAGGCGAGGAGGGGAGAGGCGAGGAGGGGAGGGGAGGGGAGAATAGAGGAGGGGAGGGGAGAGGAGGGGAGGGGAGAGGATGGGAGGGGAGAGGAGAGGAGGGGAGAGGAGAGGAGGGGAGAGGTGAGGAGGGGAGAGGAGAGGAGGGGAGAGGCGAGGAGGGGAGAGGAGAGGAGAGGAGGGGAGAGGAGAGGAGGGGAGAAGAGAGGAGGGGAGAGGAGTGGAGGGGAGAGGAGAGGAGGGGAGAGGTGAGGCGGGGAGAGGCGAGGAGGGGAGAGGAGAGGAGGGGAGAGGCGAGGAGGGGAGAGGCGAGGAGGGGAGAGGCGAGGAGGGGAGAGGCGAGGAGGGGAGAGGAGAGGAGAGGAGGGGAAAGGCGAAGAGAGGCGAGGAGGGGAGAGGCGAGGAGGGGAGAGGAGGGGAGGGGAGGGGAGAGGAGGGGAGGGGAGGGGAGAGGAGGGGAGGGGAGAGGAGAGGAGGGGAGAGGAGAGGAGATGAGAGCACACTAGGGTCTCTTGCCACTACAAGTGAACTCCTGATGCAGGCAACACTTTGCATATCTGGTTTTAGGAGGGTACGGGAGGATCAAACCTAGGCTATTAGGCTTTGAAAGCCTAGAAATTCTCTTCTATACCTACTGATTTGTGTGTATTGAGCCATCTATTCATGTCTGAAATGAAAATAACTTGATCACAATATGTGATCTTTTAGATATGTCAAATTCTATTGGCAAATATTCTGTTAAAATTATTGCATTTATGGTCATCCAATATATTATTGGTCAACAGTTTAATTTTGGTGGTGACACTAGGTATGAGAGCAATACTTGACTTCTATAATGAATTTGAAGCATTTCTTTTTTTATTTTATAGAATAGTTTGAGTAACATTGGTTTTATTTCTTCCTTAACATCTTAGAGAAATTATCAATTAATTAATTCTTTTGCCCTGAGATTTTCTTTGTTGGAGACTTTCATAAATTATTTGTTTTTTCTATATCCTCTCTGTTCAACCTGAGTAGTTTATCTTTGCTTAGAACATATTCCACTTATTCTATACTTTCCCATTGTTGAGAGAATAAGTTTTCAAAATAATCCCTAACAACCCTCTGGATTTCAGGAATGTCTGGTATACTCTCCCATTTTTAATCTATAATTCTAGCAATTTTACTTCTGATCTTTATGGTTTCATTCCTTCTGTTGGTTTGGAGTTTATCAAGTCTTTATGTTTTTCTAAGGTTGTGAGATACACTATTCGGTTATGTTTTAGAGAATTTTTTTTTAATGTAGGCCGTGTGTGTGTATGTGTGTGTGTGTGTGTTTCTATTTCCAATAGATGTAATATATATACTAGAGACAGATTGTTTGGATATACCTTTTATAAATACTCTTTTGATTTCATCATTGATGAATGGTCTAATGAGAGACATGGGATGTGTGTTGTGGTCGTAGAGATGAAGCATAGATTTTTAGGGCTTCTAGTGCTACTTACATGGAGCTCCCTGGTTTTATGAGCCACCCTATTAATGGGGTTGCTGTGTGCAGAGCATGGGGAACTGGCTCTACTGAGCCCTCAGTGGAATAACTTCCACATGGCAGACGTGAAGTTTTTCCTTGATAACCTTCACCCCATAGAAAGAGGAAAAGTAGTCATAGGAATAGCAGCAGTGAACAAGATCCAGAATTATGCCACAACCAGGCACCAACTACCAAAGAAAATAATAAAAGACATACAATCAACTGATTAGATGCTTTGATTAAAAAAAGATTAGTCACAATAAAATAAAGTAAGAAAAGAAGTACCAATTGTCTTTATTGGGCCAGAAACTCAGAAAATAATAGATTTTTGCTTCTTCTGTCCATCTGTATTCCTTTCTTTATCTTCTGAGTTATGTACCTCTGGCAGAGAACAAAAGATGGGCAATATTCAAACCCTCCCTTTTGTGATTTTCTACTCAGTTGGTGTGTGGTAGTGGTTTGATAAAGCTGGTTGGAATAACTATGTTTTCCTGCTGGGCAGAACAGGGTTGCAATGTAAAAAAAAATCATTTGGCTGGGTTAACTCAAAATAGATAAGCTGGTTGTCACTGCAGGACGAGATTGGCACTGAGCTCTACTGCTCCTGCTCATTCGGGGAACACACGCCAAGCCCTCCCCAAGGGTAAGGTAGCAAACTGTGCTGGGTGGAAGTCTGCTTTTCCAGGCTCTCCATATCCATGACTGCAGTGCTCTGTTGCCCAGTCATTGTCAGCATTCGTACAGCTCTGCTCAGACTCCCTAAGCTCCGTAGCTGATCCCTGGGCCACCAGTCTTGAATAGTTAGCAAGTTCCACTCAGTTTTGCCTCTAGCAGGATTCTGTTTGCTTATGTTTTCCATTGACCCTGATTCAGTGGCATTCCCTTGGGGTTACATAGATGTTGGCTGGTTAAATGGGAATTTGGGGGTTTCTTACCAATACACCAATATACCAGTGCATTAATAATTTTAGGGTACACTTAGATTCTTGTATTACGAATTTAAAGAATTAAAGTCCATAAACTAGAGTGTAAGACATGGGGATACTTTATTAGATGAGGAGAAGAAAGTGTTGAGAGCTCTTGCCACGTAGAAGGCACGGGGGTGGGTATCGAGCCCACGTAGAAGTAGGGTTCACTTTAGTCTCGGCCCAACTAGGCTGATAGAAGCGGTGGCTTACCAGAACAAGGACCTGGAAGTTCAGGAGAGATGAGCAGCCAAACAGAGGCTTTGCTCACCTGGTGAGGATCTATTTATAATCTCGTGGGCCTTACCCTCAGGTCAAGGTGAACCTGAGAGAGAGCTGATTGGTTTGGATCAGGAAGAGATCAGCAACCTGAGTAGGAGGCCAGAGAGCTGATGAATGACACTGGATCAGACACTGAATTCCTCTTCTGTTGGAGCAAGCAGGCAGTGTCATATCTTTTTGATCCCCTCTTTGGGGCCCTCTCCTGTCTGGCTATCTTGTAGTAAAGTTATCTGCCTATTTTCCTTTCAGTGAGACAGCATAGAAATACTGGATATGAGTTGGCAGGGAGGAGGATGCAGGAGCATGTTTCCCAAAGCTTAGGTGTGACCTTCATATGATATTCCACATTACAGATATGTTTTTAAAATATTTTATTTATTTAGTTAAGAGAGAGAGAGAGAATGGGTTCACGAGGACCTCCAGCCTCTGCAAACAAACTTCACACGCATGCACCACCTTGTTCATCTGGCTTAAGTGGGGAAATAAACCTGGGCCCTTTTGTTTTGTAGACAAGTGCCTTAACCACTAAGCCATCTCTCCAGCCCTGCGGATATGTTTTGACTTTGGCAAACACGAGCACTTTCTGTTCCATGTTGGTTTCGATGTCAGTTTTTCTCACTGCATGTCCACCTCCTTCCCTATGGACTCAGTGCCACGTGCTGTCTCCCACCTGCTGCTCCAGTAGCCATAGTTTCTGGCTTTCTCTAAAACCCTATCTCTCCAATATTAAACTTCAGTGTACCCCTGCAGGCCCCCACCCCACTGAGAAGCTATTTTCTGGCTTCTTTGTGTTTGAGTCATTGAGGAGCTGGAAAAGCCTCCTTGCTTCTAGTCTGCATTGATGGTTCCTCTTCCCCAGAAGCTTTAAGTTATTCTCCACTGCATATTAAAACCACAGAACCAAATACCCGTAATAAACGAAAGTCCCATTCAGATAATTCCTTTATTCGTTTGCTACCTATTCATGGAGGCCTGTCATTACAGATTTCTACATTCATCGAAATGAAAATGAGAGTGAGTTTTCAGAGCTCCACAGAGTTCTTTGCATTGAGCCACAGTGTGGATATGCTACTTTTATAATGGCGTGCATAAGGAGCCATGTGGCGCTTCATTAGGGATGTTGCTCATCCTGTAATTTGTTGGAAGATGCAATGAGAAGGGCAGAGATAAAGAACTGAGAACTTTACTCCCATAATGCAATGCTATCAAGTAAAGAAAGTCACTTGATCACTTGACTCAGTTTCTCCACTAATGTAATAAGGATTTCACTAGATACCTTTGAATTTTACATTAAAGTAAGTGTAGTAGACACAAGGCACAATGACTTGAACTATGGGAGCAGTTAAGGGGTGTCTGAGCCAGCTGAAGAAATTAGTGATCAGATGGATGCACATTGTTTTCTGATGCTTCAGAAAAAATATGTTTTGGCAGACTTGGGGGGATGAGATAGAAACAAATATAGCTTATAAATCTTCAATTATTCAAACAGTGTATGCATACATGCATGTATACATCCACACATCCATACATCCATCCATACATACATGCACTCATAATTGCATAGTGTAACTTATTGTTACAAAGTAATATAAGACATCCTAACACTTTTGATTTTGAAATAAAGATGTCCAATAAGCTAGGTGTTGTAGTTACCTTCTTGTGGCTGGAATAAAGCACCGAACAAAGGCAGCTTCTGGGTGGCAAAGGTTTCTTTCAATTTATAGTCTTAGCAGGTTGTTCATCACTGTGGAGAGAGCACGGCAGAGCCAAAGCTGGATATCACATCTTCCCCTCACAGCTGGCAGAGAGAGAAGCAAGAAGGGAGATAGGATCAAGATCTGCCTTCAGTGACACTCCTCCCTTAGCACCTCCCAGATTGCCAGCTGCGGACCAAGCATGAGGCTGAATCATTCATGTATGAGACCACAGGGGACACTTCACACTCAAACTACCATTGTAGGCTTAGGATGAAAGCTTTAACTGATAATCTGTTTAGTCAAATTTCAAATGCTTAAATAACATGTGTGCATATTTACATTCCTCCTCTACTTCAAACAAGGAGAGTAATTCATAAATTGTGAGGATTTGATGTGTATGTAAAAACAGTTGATACATCACTACTCATGGAATAGCTCAAATTCAAAATTTGGCTTAAAAGAACTGGTAATATAAAATAAACAGTTCTATCCTATGCTTTCCCTCAGATAATTCACTTTATATCAGATTCACATGAGTAAAACCAAAGAGCTACCTTCCCCAAACTAGAAGAAATTGTTTATTATAATTAAATTTCTGGGAAAAATAGATGCCAGAAAAGTCAGACATACCAAACACAAGAGATCCAATTTCCCAAACAGCAAATGTTCAATATTATTAAAGTGATAGACCTAAAAGCATTGATTCCATAACGAACATTTTGAAGCTGAGGTCTGTTGGAACATGATTAGTTTTTAAATTAATATTCATTCAGGGACTTGAATCTGACATGATTGCCAGTTTAAACTTTACTTTGGTCTTTAATATATTGGCTATTTCAAATGATAACAGGCTGAAATTTGTTGCATCATGCTTTTTCTACTGCAAATAGAAAAAAAAATCAATATTTTTAATACAAAATTGGGATCACTTTTACTATTAGCAGATTTAAAATAATGTTTATTTTCTTATTAGATCAGAACATATCATAGTTATTAAGAAATATTTCTTTTTTAAATTTTGGAACATATAAAACAATTTTATTACAATAATTTGCTATGGATTGGCAGTTAAAATTACTTGTAAACATGTTCATTTAGTGGCATGGAATTTTAACATAAAACTTTTTAGGTTTTCCTGTGAACATTGTCTTATTTCTTACACAGTTGCACACATTTGAGAGGCTCATGCTTTCAAAGCACCAGAGTGGACAGTCTTCTATAAATTACCCTGGATTTTAGCAAAATGATTAGCTAATTTTTTTAAATATATGTTATTTATTTAAGAGAAAGAGGTTCAGAGAGAGACAGTGAGAGAGAGAGAGAGACAGTGTGTGTGAGAGAGAATGGGTATGCCAGTGTCTCCAGCCACTGCAAACAAACTCCAGATGCATGTGCCTCCTTGTGCATCTGGCTTAGGTGGGTCCTGGGAAATCAAACCAGGGTCCTCTGGCTTTACAGCAGTTTGAACCTGATACAAGGAAGGGAAACAAGCTTGAGGAATCGAGAAAAGGAGCTTTAAAATCATGGTTTGCTGGATCTTGCTTTGATCTGTGTATTCAGTCTGAAAAGCAAAAATCCTGAAAGTTCTAGAAGAAAATGCAATTTAAGGAGCACATGTTGGCATAGATAAATCAAGTCCCCCAGTCTCCTCACTCAGAACAGAGACTCTGTCTTGTGATTTTCCTGGGAACACTGCCCGTACCGTGCTGTTAATAATGTCCAGCGCTCTCTACTGTTACTCTAAAGATGCATAAGATATCAGAGTGTACCTCCCCATAGTTTCACTTTGATCCACATGTGGCCTTCTCTTTCTAAGCAGACATTTGAGTAGCACCTTTGATAACTAAATAATTAGTTAATAACTATAAAATAGCTGTTGTAACTAGCCCTGATTTATGTATATAATATTAAGCATTTTACATGTGTACTTTTCAAAAACTAGTAGTGGATCTATGGCATGGTTTTTGTTCTTTCCATTGTAAAGGTGAGAAAATGGAGCCTTTAGGAGTTTCAATAACCTAGTTTTTTTTTTTTTTTTTTTTTTTTTTTTTTTTTTTTTTTTTTTTTTTTTTTGAGGGAGGGAGGTAGGAACTCAGTTTTGCCCCTGCTGATCTGGAATTCAGTACATAGTTTCAGGCTAGCCTTGAATTTATAACTATTCTCCTGCCTCTGTCTTCCCATGTGTTGGGAAATCTTCACTTGGCCCAGCTCAACCTAGCCATTTTAAATTTTTTATTAATTTATTTTCAAGTAGAGAGAATGGGCACACCAGGGCTCCAGATGCATGTAGCACTTTGTGTATCTGGTTTTTACATGGGTAATGTGGAAAGAACCTTGGCTCTGTAGGATTTGTAGTCAAGCACCTTAGCCACTGAGCCATTTCACCAACCCCACATAGCTATTTTTGAAATATTAAATTTTACTGACTTTAAAGTCAAAATAATAAATTATCATAGACCTACATCTTTATTAAAAAATCTTGAACAATTAAGAACTTTGAAACCCACAAGAAATGTCATTTTTTTCATTATATAGTTTGTAACACATTTTCAAATTTTGTTAATGATAATATTTGTTCACATGTTTACATACAAGTAGTCAATAACTTGCAGCTATATTTCTCATTGCCACAAGTGTTTTAAATGTTCGATAGGATGTAATTTTATGTCGAGTTCTGTGCAGCATGCCTATGCTTTATGGCAGTCAACTCTATTCAAGAAGCAACCCTGATCACTGCTCCATGTCACAAAGATCCAAATTTTGTTATGTTCTATGGACAGAAAGAGGTTCTGGATGACTGAAGAGAAGCAAAACTGTCCAAGTATTCTCTGTACATATTTTACATGTGGTTTTAAAATACAATATGTAACCAATAGGTAAGGTTTTAATTCTGGATATCTTAATTAAAAATTATAGTGTCCTGAAAGTGTGTATAATTCTTCAAAATCTTAGGTTATCATTAACCAGTCAAAAGTAAATGTATACCTTGCCTGTTGGGCTCACAGCATTAATTTAATCATATGCAGGATGCCTGACAAGTCCTTGAAGTGATGGAGTTTATATTCTACTTGGACGAACACATTACATAATGCTAATGAGTGAATCAAGTATCTTGCCAATGAAAACCAAAGCATAACTGGCATTAGTGCCACTGGCTTTTATGAACAACTTTGTCATCCGCTCACAGAGATCAAGAGAGCCTTACTTGGAGAAATTAGGTTAAATGTGCATAGCAGTTGTCTAAGTTTGCCTGGAGAAATGATCACACATTATATGCCTTAAAATAATAGAAATTCTGGTCTTACAGTTCTGGAGAGGAGATGTCACAATCATGGTCATGCCAGGGCCACACTGTTGGAAATCTCTCCTCTTGGCGACTGTAGGGCTCTGCGACCTTTTCCTTGTCATTCGGTATGTTCTGGATGTATTGCTCCAACCTTTGCTTCCTTCACTACCGTGATGATGTCATCCCCTAGCCACTGACCTTATCATTTCATTGGCGCACGCCTTTAATCCCAGAATTTGGGAGGCAGAGGTAGGAGGATCACCATGAGTTCAAGGGCACTCTGAGACTATCAAGTGAATTCCAGGTCAGCCTGGGTTAGAGTGAGACCCTACCTCAAAAAAGCCAAATAATAATAATAAGAAGAAATGCTACTTTACTCTTACTGGATTACATCAAATCAACCATTGCTTGGTTAAATATTATGATGCTGTGAAAGTGGTAAGTATTCAGTAGAAAGTCCATAGCAAGTGTGCATTTCATTGTTTTCCCCTTAGGGTGGAAATCTGTAGAACCATGTTTTGTTGGGACCCTGGGCCATGACAGCAAACCATGGCTTCCAGATTGCCACATAGTCGTGAAGTTTTCTGGTAATACTCTGTGAGAGCGCACTTCTGCTCAGTGGGCTTTCTGTCAGGGTAGGAGTATTAATGGCAGACTTGACTTGCACTGGCCTCAGCTTACGTCTTATTAGGGTGATAGATTAGTTGTGACTCAAGGGGCACCTGTCTTTCCAGATGTCACATACACAGGGCACAATTCAGTTGATGACAGCTTGTAGTCAAAGGAATGCATAGGGTTCACCTAAGCAGTAAGAGAGAACATTCTGTGTGTGTGAGGTAGATGGTGCTGATATCTTCTTGTTAAAAGGAATGTGCTGCTTGCGAGACATAAACGGCGAATGGCTAAACTACAGGGGTATAAGGCAGGACACACAGGTGTCATATTTTACAGAACTTTATTGAACATGCTAAGGTTTGGGAATCTATGGAAAAGAAAGGTATCATGTCAGGGATGGGGAGGGAGGGAGGCGAGCCAGAGTAGGAGGAGACTTGACATGGGAAGACTACTTGGCTACATTGGTACAGAACCGGTTGCCTGCAGACCAGGATGAAGGCAGGCCACTCTCACTGCCCACCTCAGACTGGGTGTGATGTGGATTACCTAGTCAATATGCTGAGAAAAAATATCTACAAATTAAATGTGGAGGCTTTGTTACAAAAGAATCCAGAGTTAAAGGCAAGGAAAACTTGACAAATTTCAGTGTTCTCATGTGCATGGTCAGAGACATGGGCATTTCATTTGTCCAGATGGAAACGCTACAAGACAACCATACTTTTGATGTGTAGCAGGTATGCATCAGAGCTTCGCTCACAGTAATAATTCTCATTCACAGAAAACATTAGCATCCTTGAAAGCAAATATTGTGATGTCCACACCCCATTATGTCCTCACAGTGTTGAGATGGGTCCATGAATGTCTATCTGAATGGACTTATAGACATGTAACAATATGGAGTTACCATAATGAATGGAGGAATTACATTTAATTTTGATATGCTAATTGTGATATGTTAGGAAAGATATGCAAGGTGCATAATTAATGCTTGAAGACAAGTGGCCTTTTATGGGTGAAGGAGTTAAAGTATGGCACTGTCCCAAGGAGAACATGGGAGCCATACATGGCAGATGCAAAGCGTGAAAGGTCATGAAGTGACACAGGGGCTGGGAAAATGGTTCAGTGGATAAAGCTCTTACGTGTCGGCCACAGCACACATGTAAATGTTGGGCATGTGTGGCAGCTCACCTGTAATCTCGGCATTCAGAAGGTGGACACAGAAGATCCTCACCGTAAGCTATCCAGCTAGAAGAGCTGAACCACTGAGCTTTGGGTTCAAGTGAGAGATCCTGTCTCAATAAACAGAGTATTGTTAAGAAAGATGCCCAATATCTACCTTGGCCTCCACATATATACATGTACACACACATAAACTCACACATATAACCACACCCACATCTGAATATCACATATGTACACATATACAAAAAAAGCAACCAGAAAAAGGCTAACATAATAGCTTAGTTGCTGGCATAGAGCTATGAACTTTAGGGATTTTCTGCAGGCATATTATATTGTAAACTGTCTCATATACTTTTTCACCCATTTATAAACTAACATTTTGTATCCCTATTATTATAATTACTAAAAACACAAAATACATTGTGCATATAGCCGGAATCATGTTCAGTGTCATGCAGGAATGCAATACCTCATGTCATACACTAGTGCTTACCTTTCTTAAGTTCTAATGTTATCATCATATTATTTTATAGCAAAAACACAAGACCAATAAAATCTTTCTCTGTGGGAACACGTTCAGTCAAGACAGACAAGCCCGGAATAAGTAAACTTCTAAGCTTAGAAACAGGCTGGAGAGATTTCTCAGTGGTTAATGGCACTTGTAAAGGCTGATGGCCCAGGTCCAACTACCAAATGCCCATGTGAAGTCTGATGCATAAAGTGACACATGCATCTAAAGTCCATTCGCAGGGGCAGGAGGCTCTGAAAAGCCCATGCTCTCTCTCTGTCTGCTTTTTTTCTTTTTTCTCTGTCTCTTCCTCTCAAATACATAAATAAAAATATTTTTAAAAACCCAAACTTAGAAACTATTATGTGAAAATAATTTTAGTTCTTTATTTCAGATATAACGTGTCTTATTCTCTGCAATGACTATAAAATGTACAATATATAAAAAAAAAGAAATGCCCCAAAACATCATAGTCCATATCAATTCCATATGGCATGATTATTGAAAATTGCTGCAGAAGGAGAACATTTGCCTATGTCCACTTGGTTGTTCTATATTCACTAGTCTTGAAAATGCCACTATGGTAATTCTATCAAATTTACAATTGTTAAAATAGCATTGCAGTATTTTTAAATCTCATATTGCCAGATTGAATTGTGATTCATATTATTTCACCCAAAAGCCAAGTATAATAAGGCTTATATTATTTTTGCTTGTTTGTGGGCAGCTTTTTGTGCCCAAAGGGCCAATTGGCCCTCTCTTTTATACATCACCAGTTCCCTCTAATGTCAGGAAGAGCAGCATGTTTATAACCAATAGCAGAATTTGGCCTATGGTAGGTATCACTTCCTAATGGAATGTGGAATATTGAATTATTTAAACATTGACTTGAGTAGTTTTATTTTTTCTTATACTGATTTATTTGCTATTTCTCTAAAATGTAGCATTCAGAATTATTCTGTGTTGCTCTGTAGTCCTGGATATGTAGTAAGGATGTATATTCAGACTACTATTTTACTACATATTCATACAGGGCAAAGAAAAAATTAAATTACAGAAATCACTTTTCCAAGAAAGAAGAGGATATAATATATTAGATAATTTTCCAGTCATCTCATAATAGCCAAGAAATATTTATATTTGTAAATTATGCATAACTTTGGTGTTAGATATAAAATACTGATCTCAAAAGTCTAAATTTGAAGTAATTTTGATCTCTGTTTTAGAGGTTTTAAAAAACTAGGTAACTTTTGGTTGGATTTGCAAGCAAACACCTTTAATTACTGAGCCATTTTGTTTTACTTTTAATATTTTTAGTTTTTTTTGAAAGAGAATCGGCTCACCAGGGCCTTACCTACTGTACCTATCTACTTATCTACTTTATCTACTGTAAAGGGACTCCAGACGCATGCTCACCTTGTGCACATGCTTCACCTGTGCACATGCATCATCTTGTATATCAGGCTTATCTGTGTTCTTGGAAGTCAAACATGGATCTTTAGGCTTTGCAGGAAGGTGCCTTAACTTCTAAGCCATGTCTCCACCCTGAGCCATTTTTAAAAATGTTTTTATTTGCTTATTTGGAAGAGAGGGAGTTAGTGAGAATGGAAGTAGGTCGCCAGGGTTTCTTGGGGCTGAGAAAGAACTTAAGATATATGCACTACATTGTGCATTTGTCTTTATGTGTGTACTGGAGAATTAGACCGTGGTTGGCATGCTTCATAAGCAAGCACCTTTAACAACAATGCCATCACCCCAGGCTACTTTGCACAAAATGTTCTTTATAAGTATTTTGGGTATTGATTCTTTTGGAAATTGGTAGAAATTAATTGAGTTCAGTGCTTAGATCAAACATAAGGTAGAAAAGGAAAGGAAAAAGAATTAGCTGTATGTATCACTTTTATGTGTCTGGAATCTTTAAACTCCTCCATAGTTGGTTTAAAATATATAATTAACTGTTGTTAACTTCACTAGCTAAGACAACTTCCTCTGATCTAAGTGTGCTTTTGTACTCACCATCCAATCATGTTCTGTCTCCCCCCCCCCTCCCTAAACAACTTAGGCTCTAGTAATCACTATTCTATCAGGTGTTTTTATGAGATCAACTTTTTGGCTCCCCTTATACCTAAGAACTGGCAATATTGCCCCTCTGCATCTGTGTTGTTTCATTTAACATAATGCCTTCCAGGTCCTTCCATGTTGCTGCTGCAAATCACAGGATGTTATTTTATTTTATTTTATTTTATTTTTTATTTGAGAGCGACAGACACAGAGAGAAAGACAGATAGAGGGAGAGAGAGAGAATGGGCGCGCCAGGGCTTCCAGCCTCTGCAAACGAACTCCAGACGCATGCGCCCCCTTGTGCATCTGGCTAACGTGGGACCTGGGGAACCGAGCCTCGAACCGGGGTCCATAGGCTTCACAGGCGAGCGCTTAACCGCTAAGCCATCTCTCCAGCCCAAGGTTGTTATTTTTTTATGGCTGAGTAATATTCACTTTTCTATGTGCACAATTTCTTTATGCATCCATTTATCTATGGATACTGGCTGGGTGTTAACCTTGGCCTTTGTTAATAATAATATAGCAAATGAGGATGTGTGGAGGGCTATTCTGACTGGGATCTTCTACATAGAAATCACATCATTTGTAATGGAACATTTGTTGCCCATCTGGATTTTTCTTTTTCTTTCCTTTTCTTCTAGTCACTAAAGTTTCTATTATGTTGAATTAGAACAGAAATTTTTACTGTCTTATTCTCAGAGAAAATAACTCAGTCTTTTATCATTAAATATGATGTTAGCTGTAGGGATCACAGAATTGTTTATTATTATACTGAAGTTCTATCTTCTGATTTCATAATTATGAATGAGTTGGATTTTTTTTCTCAAATGGCCAATCAAATAAATTTTCATCATTATTTTTTTAATATGGTTTAGTACATTTGCTACTTTTCAAATAATGAACTAATGTTACATACTTGATTAAAGAAAAACAATTTGATCTTTTTATATGTAATTCCTTCCATATATTTCTGGATTTGGTTTGCTATTCATTTTTAGTTTCTAAAAGTAGTAATTTAATGTTTCAAGTCCTTTCCTGTTTTCTTTTTCTTTTTTTTTTTAATTTTTATTTATTTATTTGAGAGCGACAGACACAGAGAGAAAGACAGGTAGACGGAGAGAGAGAGAATGGGCGTGCCAGGGCTTCCAGCCTCTGCAAACGAACTCCAGATGCGTGCGCCCCCTTGTGCATCTGGCTAATGTGGGACCTGGGGAACCGAGCCTCAAACCGGGGTCCTTAGGCTTCACAGGCAAGTGCTTAACCGCGAAGCCATCTCTCCAGCCCATTTTTTAAAATTTTTTTATTTATTTACTTGAGAGGGACAGACACAGAGAGAAAGACAGATAGAGGGAGGGAGAGAGAATGGGCACGAACTCCAGACACATGCGCCCCCTTGTGCATCTGGCTAACGTGGGACCTGGGGAACCGAGCCTCGAACCGGGGTCCTTAGGCTTCACAGGCAAGCACTTAACCGCTAAGCCATCTCTCCAGCCCACTCCTTTCCTGTTTTCTAATACAATAAAATTTAACCTACTGCTATGATGATGAAATAAGTTTATTCTATAAATTTCCATCTTCACAGTGCTTTGGTACATCACAAATATTTTCATGTTGTTTCTGTTCTTTTAGTACTATCATTTATTTTTATTTATTGATGTTTTATTTATTTATTTTAAGGTAGGGTTTCACTCTCTCCCAGGCTGACCTGGAATTCACTATGTAGTCTCAGGGTGGCCTTGGACTCACAGCAATCCACCTACCTCTGCCTCCCAAGTCCTGGGGTTAAAGGCATGTGCCACCACACCTGGCTTTATTGTATTTTTGTTAGTATTGTAGACCTTGTGTACAGAGCCATGTTGGTACTATCATTAGCTCCTCCCCTGTCCTCTCCCCTCTGAGGGGCCCTCCTTGTTGGGGAATGTGCATCGTGCATTGTGAAAGTAGCCATCAGTTATGGGGAAGAAGCAATGTCTCTGTGCATAATGTCCCAACTTGTGGCATTAATCTTTCTGCCTTCTCTTTTGCGAATTTCCCTGAGCCATGTTGGGTTCATTTTAGGACTACTTCAGTGATGAGGTCTTGGGAGCCTCAGAGTCTCTGGATCTCTGATTCGGCAGGAGTTGAGTGTTCTCTGTGTATATCTCCTTCACCTTTGTGCTGATACTATGTTCACCAAGAAAGCAGCACTCTTGCCTAGTTCCCAATTTCTCTGTGGTTTCAGCTGGGGCCATGGTGAGGTGAGATGGGCTTATACTCTCCTCAGGTTCTGTGTCCATCTGAAAAAGAGAAGAAAATTCAACAATGGACAGCACCCAATAAATGGGATAACTACTATTATTTCAGAGTGAATTTAGTAGATATAGGCCATCTTGTAGCCCACGATTGATAGAGACTGTGCTCATTTTTTGGATGCGATTCTGACTTGTTTCCCAGATCCAGCTATGGGTTCCATTCCACTGAGAAGATCAGTTAGCCAAATCAAGAGCAGTTGGATTCCCACCATGGCTGTATGTCACTATTGCATTTGTGTGAGCATCGCTCCAGATTGTTTGCTGATGAGTAGCTTAGACCATGAGTTGCTTGGACAGATGTTCATCATTTTTCCCCCAGTGGCTCATGTAGCAACTTCTGGCACTAGACGAGCTAACTTTCTAAGGACTGACTATCTTCCAGATTCCAGCCAGGTCACTCCATGTTCCATACCAATAGCATATGGTGTCTTCAGAAATAGGGTCTTACCACTAACCATTGGTGGGTCATTAAGTACTCTGACAGAAATCTGTCTTCTTTGGGGAAACGCTGTAGGTCTCTCTGAACAACAGCTTATTGTGTATGTTAACCAAATGCTGGTCCTGGGAATGATAGACCAGCCCCAAGGAAAATAAGGAAGAAAATATAGGTAATACAAAAGAGAAAGAGAAGAGAGAGAGAGAGAGAGAGGAACAGGAAAAGATTAAGGTTAGTCTTCATCATACCATCTCCATTGCATTTTGATTCAGGTGTTCCCTCTAAGGACCTAATAAAGGTTCAACAATTTAATCTGTATTTTAGGATGTAGAATTTTATGGTACCACTGATATTTGGGTCCAGTTTTGTGCCCCCCATCCTCACCCCTTCTCTCCCCTCCCACCCCACCCTCCCTATTGTCCGGTCCTTGAGATGCTTATTAGGTATTCAGCATCTTGGACAGATTCAAGTTAGGAGCTACAGATGAGTGGAACCATGCGACTGTTATCTTTCTGTTATTGGGTGAGTTCACTGAGAATTGTTCATAGCTGAACAATTCATAATGGCTAAGAGCTAGAATCGACCCAGATGTCCATCCTTAGATGAATGGATAACCAACATGTGGTATATCTACATGATAGAATTCTACGTAGCAGTAAGGAAAAGTGACACAATGAAATTTGGAGAAAAATGCTCAAATTTGGAACAGATCATTCTCAGCTAACTCACCCAGTCACAGAATCTCCCTCTTCTCTCTTGCTTTTATATTGTCAATCCTTTTATTTCTTCTTTTCCCTTGTCTCTGGCCTATTGTTTACTTCTTATTTGTCTTGAAACTTTCTCTTTGACTCCTAATTTATTTATAAGTATGTTATCTAATTCCTAACCATGTAAAGATTTTAAAATTATGTTTCTATTATTGATTTCAAATTTGAATCCATTATATTGAGAGAACACATTGTATGCTTTCAATTCTGTAAGAAAACATTAAGGCTTTATTTCCACCAGTGGTTCAGGAAGTGGTTCATCTTGAAATGTTCCCCATTCATTTGAAACAAATGCATAATTTCTTATTGTACTCCATGTATAATATGAATTTTCTATTATTTTGATTCAGTTTAGACAACTTCCTTTACAAGTACATTTAAGGGGGCTGTGCTATGGCTCAATGGATAAAGCACTTGTCATAGAAGAGTGAGTTTAAGAGTTTTATTACAAAGCATCTGAGAGGGTGTCATGGCCCACTGTTATCTTAGCACTCAGGAGGCACAGACAAAATTCAGTGGCTAGGTGGGCCACTCAAATTGATGAACTTTTGAATAAGTAAGAGACTCTGTCTCAGTCAATGAGGTGAAGAGCAATGGAGGAAGACACGTGATGTCAACTTCTGGCCCCTCACACACAAGCATGTATGTGTACTCACACATGTGTGTGCCACACACAGGTGAATAAACATGAACACACATATATACACTCTGACGTTTTCCTAAAGAACCTTTTTAAAAAACTATTTATTTATTGAGAGAGAGAATTGATGTGCCATGGCCTCTAGCAACTGCAAATATACTCCAAATGCATGTGCTATGTTGTGCATTTGACTTGTGTGGGTACTGGGGAATTGAACTTGGGTCCTTTGGCTTTTCCAGTAAACACCTTAACTACTGTTGCAGTCAGGTTCACATCATTGGTAGAAATCACCCAACCAAGAGCAGCTTGTGGGAAAAAAGCAATTTATTTTGGCTTACAGGCTTGAGGAGGAAGCTCCAAGATAGCAGGGAAAATGATGGCATGAGCAGAGGGTAGACATCACCCCTGGCCAACATAAGGTAGACAATAGCAGCAGAAGAGTGTGCCATACACTAGCAAGGGGGAGTTGGCTATAATTCCCATAAGTCTGTCCCCACCAATACACTGCATCCAGGAGGCATTAATTCCCAAATCTCCATCAGCTGGGAACCTAACATTCAGAACACCTAAGTTTATGGGGGACACCTGAATTAAACCACCACAACTGTCAACCCATCTCTCCAGTCTCACACCAAAATTTCTTAAGAGTAGGTTTGACAAAAAATAAATTCTTCCTTCTCTATGTATACCTCTCTGTCTCACACGTTATCACATACGTTATCTATTTATTGTTGGCATCTTCTGCAACTTTGATATTTTCTTTAGATAATTTAATAGCAACTATTGAGAGTTATGTGTTGAAGTAAAATAATTTGTGTATTTTCCTTTTTCCTCTTTGCATATTTATCTGTTTTTGTATCAAGTAGTATCACTTAACTAGGTAATAGAAATTTCAAGCTGCCTTCCTATCTGTGTGTCATTTATGATTCTTTGCATAAAGTGACAAGAACCTACAGAAAAACATACACCATCAGTAACAAAACATTCTAAATACACCAAGTAATAGAGGAGATTGGCAGATTATTCTAGAATAAAATAGTAAAATGTAGGCAGACATAATGGAACACACAAGTATTCTGGGCACCTGGGTAGCACAGACAGGCAGACCATGAGTTTCAGGCCAGGTAGAGTTAGATTAAAAGATACTTTAAAAAATAAAGTAAAAAGGCTGGAGTGATGATTCAGTGGTTAATGGTGTGCATGCTAGCAAAACATGATAGCTTGAGTTTAATTTCCCATTACCCACATAAAGCCAGACATGCACATTGGCACATGGGTCTAGAGTTTACAGTAGCAAGAGACTCTGGCACAATCTCTCTTTCTTAAATAAATAAACAAATATTTAAAAAATAAATTAAAATTATCAAAACATGCGATTGAAACATATGCTGTCTATATGAAATTCACATTTGCATGAATTGATAGGAGGCTGCACCTAAAAGCTTAAGAAGGTATCACAGTTGTCTTCTTGTGGCTGGCACGCAGCACCCAACCAAAGTGGCTGTTGGAAGGAAAGTTGTTTGTTTTGGCTTGCAGATTCAAGTAGAAACTCCATGGTGGAAGGGCAAAATGTGACATGAGCAGAGGCTGGACATCACCTCTGGCCAACAACAGGTGGATAATAGCAGTAGAAGTTTGTGTCAAACACTGGCAACGGGAACCTAGCTGTAACACACAACTTTCTTCCCATAAGCTGCTTTTGCTTGGGTGCTGGGTGTTTCCATCTCCCCATGGTGGTTTTATAGACCAGTACTTTTCAGTGCTTTGGGTTTGGGCTCATCACCATGATCTGTTCCCTTGGACCACCTTTCAAAATCTTCTGCGACGTAATTGCTGCACATTGTCCAGAGGGTTTACTTGTTATTGACAGCATGTGAGGTGAGGCTGAAGCAGGGCTCCTCACTGAAGATCAGTAGTGAGGGTGGAATTAAGCTGGGTGGGCAAAGGCGGGGTACAGCACTGGACAACCCTGTGAGGACTGGGAGGTGGCTCTGCAGGTAGTGCTGCTTGCTGTACAAGAGTCTGGACCTCAGGTCCAGCCCAACACCCATTACCTACTAGCTTAAGCCTATATGCTCATCACGGGGTGTGGGGGAGGAGGAAGATAGGAGGACCACTGGGACCTCACCGAGCTCCAGGTTCATTGAGACTCTCTGGCGTTTTCTGACCTCTTCTTTTGTTTGTTTGTTTGCTTAAGTAAGATGGAAGAGCAATAGAGGAAGACATCTGAAGTCTTCCTTTGGCTTCTATACACATGAGCATAGGGAAAGCACATCTATAGACACATATTTATATACTACACCTGCTAAAACATGCCATGCATGATAAACACATGCACACATACAAATACTCACATATACCAACATGCCACACATGCTACACACATGCATCTATAGACACGTGTACATACCACACATACACCAACATACCATATATGATATACACACAGAAATTCACACATTCACCAAGGAAAAAGAAAACTTGTAATGCTTTTTCATTTGCAATGTTCACCAACATTACTCTTCATCTATTAATGTCAGTGACTCTCGCACTCTCTACAAGAAAATAAAAGCATCAAGAGCCATATGAGGTTTTAGTTCTTTAAAAGAAATCCACCTGGCATATGGCCATGAGCTCTTCTAAATGATTTTACCTACATACCTCAATCATTTCTTTGCTTTACATATTCTTTTTAGTATTTTTGGAACTTCTTTGATTTTTATTGTAAATATTTGCTGGAAACCTAGGTCAACTAGGTAAATGAGTTTGCTAAGGAACGTATCACATTGAATATGGTCATATTTTTTTAGTGTTTTTTGATGATGCAACAGTACTGGACTGGAGCAAGTGCATAGGTAGGAAGACGTGGTGTAGAAGTTAGGACTGACCTGAATGATTTTTGGAGCAATTTCCTTCTCAGTATTGGGACAAACACCCAATCAATAGTGGCTTACAAGGCTAAAGTGTCTATTTACATCTTACAGCTTTGGGAGATTAGTTTCAGCATGACTGGGAGAGCAGGCAAGTGGGGAGTCACATTTTGCCAGAGCAGCAGGAAATAGTCTACAGGAGCTAGCTCTGAGCTCTCTGTGTACTGGCCTAATAGACTTCATGATCTGCTCCAGTGGTACACTTGCTTCTGCAGTAAACACTAGTCCAAAGGATCCATAGCTATCCTAAACTGCTACCATCTGGGGACAAAGTATTCAACGTACATGAGGCTCCGTGGAACATTTTACACTAACATCACCACACTTCTATTGATAGGAGTCATGGGCCAAAATCAACAATATGACCATATTCTAGGAACTAAATCTAATCTTTTGGCATAAAGCAGTTTATTTTGACTACTGTGGAAGGTGATTGATATCTACTATGTAAGCATTGTTTTTAATGAAGTCTTTGGGTTTCTAAGTAAAATAAATCTATGATACCTGTCCTCAAAAGATATACATAGGATAAAAGAACCAAGTAGCAGTGGGTAGGTATTTTTGTGAAGAATTTTTAGTATCATTACATTTTAAAGATCATGAACAAAGTTTAAACCAGCATTTTCAAACACTTAGAAAATAAGGTAAAACAGAAAAGTGGAACCTAACCAACTTCCTTCAAAATTTTGCTGTATTAGTAATGTAAATCCATGAAAGTTTTGTTTCTTTGTCTATGTGTGTGTTGGACATGCATATATGTGTGTTTATGCATGTGAAAGTTAACATATGTACACATTTGTGTGTGCCCAAGGATCAATCTCAAGGATCTTTCTTATTCACTCTCTACCTTATTTTTAAGACAGGATCTTCCACTGAACCTAGAGCTCCCTGATTCAGCTAGACTGGCCACCCAGCAAGTCCCTGTCCATTGCTGGTGTTACAGGTGCATACCATCACACCTTGTGGGTAAAACATTTTACTCACTGAGCCATCTTCCCAGCCTCAATTTAGCTTTATATACACATATTTTTTATTATTTTTTTGTTATTCCTGGGGAAATGAACTAAGGTCTTTTGACTTTGCAGGCAAATGCCTTAACCACTACATCATCTCTCCAGCTTTATGCACATAGTTTGTATACCTGTAACCTTGATGCATTTTTAATACATATGACATTTTGCCTACCCGTTCTGTACTTTAAACATTACATCATAGTTGATTTCCACATAGCCTCTTAGGTTACTAAATATTCCTTGAGAGAAGACAAGGGATATTGATAGAGAAAGTATTTAAATGAGAATTTGGAAAACTGAAGCATTCTGGACTCTTTTTTATCACATACACACACACACACACACACACACACAAAGAGAGACAGAGAGAGACAGACACATAGAGAGAGAGACAGAGAGACAGAGAGAGAGAGAGACAGAGAGACAGAGAATTGGCATGCCAGAAACTCTAGCCACTGCAATCGAACTCCAGACCTATGCACTATCTTGTGTGCATGTGCGACCTTTTGCTCTTCTGTCACATTGTGAGTCTGGCTTATGTGGGACTTGGAGAGCTGAAAATGTGTCCTTAGGCTTTGCAGGCCAGCACCTTAACCACTAAGCCATGTCTCCAGCCTATTTTTTTTTAAAATAATATAGAAAGTTATATATTTATCCACAATGGTGGCAGTCTTTACACAGCATTGCAAATTAAGTTATTCATCTGCCTACCTTTGTCTGTTGGTATCTTACTGAGTCTAGGGTTTTACATCTATCACTTTAGAACTACCTGTAGACAAGTACAGATAAGACCACTGAGATACAAGTGATAGAGAATAAGTAACAAAAGGCAAGTAGAGCATCACATGCGACTTAGAATTCAACACATCTTTGTTGGTTGAAAATATGTACAGACAGAAGAGGGATGGATGAAGTATTTGTTCAATATAGGATTAAGACCTAAAACAAAAGCATATAGGCACTGGCAGAGTCTGATTGAGAGGTCACGGTGCCCAAGGGGCAACAACTCTAAGCAAGTCACTTAACCTCGTTCACCTTAGTTCTCTTGTTGGTAAAATGCAGTGCTTATGCCAACCCAATACATGTCAAAAAATACCTGCAAGGCATTGTTTAAAATTGACCCTCTGCATTCCTTCCTGAATTCCCTATTATTACTTATTAAGACATACTGGAGGCAAGTCTCAAAGGAAGAAAAAAGGGAAGGCCGAATTGCAAAGGGAAGAAGTGAGGTTAAACACAATGTGATGGAAACTCTTACACTAATCCAGGGGGACTTTACCTGTCAATCAAATCTAGACTCATTATTTTTTTTAAGATGAATAATGGTTTGTTAACTGAGCAGGGTTGCAGATGTTAGAAGGACGTGATGAGATCTTGGGGCATCTATGGACCAGTGGATGACTGCCTGACCAATCTCAAAACATGCTTTGAAGGATGCCCAGGCTTAGTTCCATGTGTATTTTGATGATAGTTGCATCTCTATTTAAAGCCTGCTGTCACTGGAAACACTCTTGGTTTTGTCAGACTGTCTTCTGGGCTGGATGAGCTGCAACTTTTTGCAATTGAATGTCAATAAAACCAAAGCAATTTTGGTTGATTCAGAGCACAGCGTAAGCATATTCACTGCACAGATGATATTTGACAGATACTTACCTTCAGCTGAACCCTGTGGTGAGAAGCTTGGGCAGACTCTTGACAGTGAGCTTAGAGTTGATGCCTAATGTTTATTTCATATCCTGTTTTTACCTTCTCTAATACTGTGCGAGCAAATCTGTATTTAAATATATTCACAGCTGATGTTCTCGTCAGCCCACTTGTTATCTCTAGACACAATACTTTAATTGCTCATTTTCATTATTTTAATAAAAGTAACTTCTCCCTAGCCTTAATTTTATTAAATCCAGTGATTGTTGATTAGTTTTAAGGGATTTATTTTGTCATTTATTTTCATTCATCAATTCTCTTAAAAATTTACATATATGATTATCCATTTCAGGATATTTGGTCATTTAAGATTAATAGAAGTTAAGAATTCTGCTCTAAAATAATTTTGACGTATTGAATCCAATACAATATTATTTTCAGTACAATATTTTTTTAAAATCTAAATTAAGTACCATTTAGAATGGAAAGCAATTGAGATGTGTGGTTCAAGTACCAAAATAGGTGCATGTGATATAAAATAATTGTCAGCAGGATACCTCATCCTCAACTCCTATTCTCAACTCTTTAGTTATGTTTAACTCATTAAGCAGCTAGATAGGAAACAAAACGGAGGTATAGATCTAATAATTGGGACCCAGGTCTCTTGCTCTCTACACATTACTCTGCAAAAAACCTGGGATCTCTTTATTTGACTAGTAAAAGCCAGTTGTACATTCATGAGACTGGACCTCACTATGGTTTTAAAGGAGATATATTTTGCTTGTGGATTTCCATCTTCTTTAGAACCTATGATTTGAAAATGAACAATTCAAATCATGTAGATATTCATTTTTCTCAGGGGTAAAATTAATGCTCAAATAACTAAAATATTTCTCAAAGTTATTTTGTCTGGCATTCTTTAATTTTTTAACTCTCTTAAATCTGACAGTCATTTTTCTTTCTTTTTCTCTTTTACTGACAGCTAATAAATGTGCTGACAATGGAGAAAAAAGATGTAAATGAAAGTCAGTATTATTTTGTCCATCTGATAAGTAAGCAGCAGGAGAAATGGGGCTGTAGCTTAGAAACTGAATTACTGCCAGTGGGTCTAGAGGGAAAATCCTTAGATAAACATTTGTGTCAGGCAACAAAATGTGTTTGAGGCAAGAATGCACCAGTTAGAAGCATCATGCTTTCTTTATTATGATGTGGTCGAAATTTGTAGTAAGAAAGTAGGCCAAGTATGGTGTATGTTTACTTTCTGTTCCATTAGCTATAAATCCTTGCAGCATGTAAATCTCACTTAGAAATTAATGGAAGCTATGTAAGTAGAGGGAAGAAAGCAGGTTAAGAAGTTAATGAACAAGAGATTAACAATTTGCTCTACAGGAGTATAAGATATAAGATTAAAAATTAAAATTTGTTTTATTATAATGAGATAAATCCCGTTTCATAAATTTATCCCTTGGAGAAATATTTTATAAGTAATTAAATGTTCAGAATTATATTTTTACTGATAGAAGTATGTTGGACCTAACATGAGCAACACTTTCATCATAGAATGACTAATTCCTTCCTTAAATGAGTTCTTATTTCCCTACATAGGAAATAGCTCCTGAATTTTAAAACATTAGGTGATGCACACAAGTACTAATATTTAGTGACTGTTTAGACAGTGATCAGGGGATTTTATTTTACCACATTAAAAACAAAGTTTTGTTTGCAGCATCACTGTTATGTATGTAGGGATTAGCAAAGTGGGAAGTAAGGAATATACAAATATATTCCTATATCTCTCTATATAAGAATTATAGACCAGCTTGCCATTATAAACTATCCAATTTCAAACAAGATTTTTTTTTCTTCTACTTATATTAGATAGTCAAGAAATGAGGTCTCTGGTATCTTAATAATTTTATATTCCATCTGCCAGTATTTTGATTGTAAACTTTTTCCATAATTATATACATAAGTGTGAAAATTAGTCAGATACAAGTAAAACCGATTTTTCCTTTAAGAGGATGGTTTCCATAACTCTGAAACTGAGGAATGTTTATGGAAGTAAAAAGAAGACTTACATAGTTAGTGACCAATAGCAGGGATAGCTTACAAGAAAAGCAGTGGGATGTTCCCTGTTAAGAGCTTCAGAAAATAGCTCAGTGCTTAGAAATCGCCATCCACTAGGTGGGTCTGCAGATAAACTTCAGCTCTTGCTCCTCCACCTATGGCGATCTTTGATGTTTTCCCCTTGTTAGCATGGCATTTACATTTTGGTCTGACTGAGAACAAGGCCCTGTACAAATGCTTCATGACAGGTAGAAAGCTACTTTTAGGCTAAAAGTAATAAGCTATCTTGTCTGCTGTGTTCCCAATAAAAACACATCTTTTGTGACTTAAATCATTTGGAATTCCATTGTAAATCCATAGCTTCAAAGTCAAAATATTAACATCTAAATTGCAAAAATATTTTCTTAAAAATAAGCAATACCTAGATAGCAATGTTGTTAGCTACACAAGCAACAGCCTGACACAGAGTTGCTATAAATGACTAGTGGGGTTCTAGGAACAGAGAAAATATTTAAGAAGGTCCTAAAATATTGTTTTATACAGACAATCCAAGAAATGAGAACATTAAAATAATCTGTTAATAGAAAGAACATTTTTCTTCTTGTTATACTCTTGTTGAATTTTCTTCTCCTTTTGGAAACATTTTTGGATAATTTTGCTTTATTGGAAAGGTGGACCTTTTGTAAGAGAAATGGCTGTGGTTAAGGTTATTGAGTTTAATTCATAAAAATCCACTTGTTAACTTTAAGTAGAAAAGTGAAAGCTACAGTCAAGTCCTGGGCAAGGGTCTTTTCCCTCTCCGATATTGTCATTCAGGGAAAAAGCTAGTGCTGTGTGACACAAGTTACATGCTCAGGAGGTTCCCCCACCCCAAAAGAAAAGATAGATGGTCAGATGGTCGGCAGAGCCTGACACTATTCAGTGGGTGGACAGATGGGAATGTCCCTTCAGGTTAAATGTTAAGATAAGGTTCTCTATTTCTGTCTCTGGTGGCATAGGGCACTAATGACAAAGTGACACATTTTGCAAGTGTTGCTATAAAGTAAATGTTAACATGTGACGATCAGTGAAGGCTGTTACTGCGCACTCATGTGGTTCCGTGCTTGTCTACTAAAGTCACTGTGCTGCCAATGTCTTCCTCATTGATTGCAAAAGCCATTCTAGCTCAGCTTGAGATGGCATATGTGGTGGTTTGATTCAGGTGTCCCCCATGAACTTAGCTGTTCTGAATGCTAGGTTCCCAGCTAATGGAGATGTGGGAATTAACACCTCCTGGAGGCAGTGTATTGTTGGGGGTGGGCTTATGGGTAGTATAGCCAGTTTCCCCATGCCAGTGTTTGGCACACTCTCCTGTTGCTATGGTCCACCTTATGATGGCCAAGGAGTGATGTCCACCCTTTGCTCATACCATTGTTTTCCCTGCCATCATGGAGCTTCCCCCTAAAGCCTGTAAGTTAACATAAACCTCTTTTTTTCCCCCACAAGCAGCCGTTGTTTGGGTAATTTCTCCCAGCAATGGGAACCTGACTGCAACAGTAAAGTGGTACCAGGAGTGGAGTTGCTGCTAGACACCTGACTGTGTGACTTTGACCTTTGGGAGCTGATTTTTAAGAGGAATGTGGAAGAATTTGTAACCTTGGCCTAAGAGATGCCTTGCAGTGCTATAAGTACAGCTTAAAGGACTATTCTGTTCTGAGCTGTAAGACCTGAATGCAGTAAGAACTATGGACTGTGAGGTTTGGCTCATGAGGGTGAGAAAGAGCTTTGCTTGGATTGGGCTAGCAGTTTGTGTGGGAAGCTTGCTGTTATGCCTGTGTCCTGAGAAGTTGTCCAAGGTTGCTTTGCATAGAAATGAACTGGTGTGAGCAGAGGGATATGGCACAGAAAGAAAAGTCTTTGGGTGAACTGCTGCCCATTTAGCTGCAATTCAGAGATTACAACCTTTGAGACTGGGCTAGAACTGGAGCAACAGGAAGAACGTAGACTCTTTTGGAGGGGCCTGAGTGCTCAAGTGAAGTCCCATTCTTCAAAGTCTGCTTTATTCCTCCCTGGATTAACAAATTGGCACTCTACCTGGTAGTGTGGAGTATGAGAAATGCAGGAAAGAGAGGGTCACTGAGTTTGCAACACAGTCTTGTGTTTTGGAAATGGCCGTGGACAGTGTGAAGCAGGTTTGCTGGATGTCTGCATGGAGACCCAATGGGGCCATGAGGATGAAATGTGGATTGCAGTGGAGACCCAGTGAAGATGCCAGGACCATGACATGGCTGCTGAGGAGAGATGCCAGACCTGTATGAAGTTTTCTAGGACTGTAAGTAGCCTACCTGTAGGGGCGGAATTGGAACTCCAGAGACTTGTTGCTGGTTAGGATTATCGGATTTGGGACTTGTCACTGGCTTCAATTGTTGGACTTGGAGCTACAGAGTTTGGTGTTTGTCCTGTTTAAATCATGTATTGCTTGAGTATTTCTTTGCTATGCTGAATGACATCTTTTGCAGTGCGAAAGTTTATTCTGTGCCATTATGGGTATTGGTTTGTTTTTATTTTTTTTGTATTATGGCTCAGTTTAAAGACCTTGGACTATGGGGATGTATGAACATCATTGGGATTGAAAAAAAATATATATATAGGGGCTTTTAAAGTTGGACTGAATACATTGCATTTTACATCATGGATGGTTATCAGTTTATGGGGACCAGGGAAAGAATGTGGTGGTTTGATTCAGGTGTCCCCCTTAAACTTAGGTGTTCTGAATGCTAGGTTCCCAGCTGATAGAGATTTTGAGAATTAATGCTTCCTGGAGGCAGTGTATTGTTGAGGGTGGTCTTATGGGTGTTATAGCCATTTTCCCCAAGGCCAGTGTTTGCCATGCTCTCCTGTTGCTATGGTCTACTTTATATTGGCCAGGGGTGAAGACCACCCTCTGCTCATACAATCATTTTTCCTGCCATCATGGAGCTTCTCCCTTGAGCCTGTAAGCCAAAATAAACCACTTTTTCCCACAAAGCAGCTCTTGGTTTGGTAACTTCTACTAGCAATGGGAACCTGACTGCGATGTATTATATTTAAAATATTCTATTTACAAAGTTTTCAAGCTAATTATTATATAACATGCATACATTTTAGCAGTTTAGTTATTTTCAGAATATTACTTATGCCTACATTCTCTCACAGAAGTCTTTCCATTCTCAACTATTATTCAAATTCTTTCTTCAATGTCTTCAAATCTTCATTGTAGAAACTGCAGAGGTAAAATTTTACAGTTAGATTTATTCCTACACACACACACACACACACACACACACACACACACACACACACAAACACAGAGTTTTGAAGTTATTGTAAATGATTTTTTTCTTCTTTCTTACTTTTCTTTTTTTTTTTGAGGTAGGGTCTCACTCTAGTTCAAGCTGACCTGGAATTCACTATGTATATTCAGGGTGGCCTCAAGCTCATGGTAATCCTTCTACCTCTGCCTCCTAAGTGCTGGGATTAAAGTCATGTGCCACCACACCTGGTGATGCAGTTGGGGGTCACATTACTGGTAGAAATAACCAACTACAAGCATCTTGTGGGAAAAAAGAGGTTTATTCTGGCTTACAGGTTCAAAGGGGAAGCTCCATGATGGCAGGGTAAACAATGGCATGAGCCAAGGGTGGACACCACCTCCTGACCAACATAAAGTGGCCCATAGCAACAGGAGAGTGTACCAAACACTGGCATGGGAAAACTGGCTATCATACCCATAAGCCTGCCCCCAACGATACACTCCCTCAAGGAAGCATTAATTCCCAAATCTCCATCAACTGGAAAGCTAGCATTCAGAACACCTAAGTTTATGGGGGACACCTGAATCAAACCACTACACCTGACTTCCTTCTCATTTCTTATTGATGAGCTTATTATTAGTATATAGAAAAAAATATTGATTTTTGTATATTGGCAATATATCCTGCTATTTTGCTGAAAGTATTTTTTTTTTTTTATCAGATGAGAGTTTTCTGGTGGAATCTTTTGGGTCTTTATGTACAGAATCAATGACAAATTCAAATAGGGATAATGTTATTTATTTCTTCCCAATTGTATACTTTTTCTCTTTTCTTTCCTTATTTATTTAGACAAGATTTTGGGCATCAAGTGAATAAGAGCCAAGGAGAGTGGGCATTCTGTAATTTTTCTGGCTTTAGGGAAAATGCTGTGAGTTTCCCCCTATGTATTAGAATATTGGTACGGATTTGCTCTATGAAGCCTTTTATTACATTGATATGCTTCTTGTATTACTAGTTTGTTCATGGCTTTTGTTATGGAGGGATATTGAACTTTCTTCAAGGCCATGTGGCAACCATTGACAAGATCAAGTGAGTTCTGTCTTGAGTCTGTTTATGTGCTGAGTTATTTTCATGGATTTGGGTATGTAGAACAAACTGTGAACCACTGCATGAACACAGTGTGCTCATAGTATCTGATCTTATTTTGCTGATTGTGTTTTCTGTTTCATTGCTAATTTTTATATCGATATACATGAGGGAACTTGGTTTACAGTTTTGTTTCTTTATTATGTCCTCCTGTGGTTAAGGTATCAGTGTGCTACTGGCTTTATTGAGTGAGGGTGGCATTGTTGCATGACTTCCTAGTTTATATACAAATTGGTGGAGTGTTCATGTTCTTCTTGACAGCTTTGGTGAAATTTGACAGGGAATCCATCTGGTCTTGAGATTTCCTGAAATGAATGGCACTAACATAGGTGGATACATATTTAAAATTACTATAATTTTATTGAAAATTGTATTTATTATTTACTTGCATGCAGAGAGAGAGAGAAGCACACACACACACACACACACAGAGAGAGAGAGAGAGAGAGAGAGAGAGAGAGAGAGAGAGGGAGGGAGGATATTAGGGCTTCTTACCACTGCACATGAACTTCAGATGCATGTTTCACTTTGTGCATGTGGCTGTGGCTTTAAGTGCCTATGGCGAAATTGAACCTGGGCTGTCAGACTTTGGAAGAAAGTGTTTTTAACCTCTGAGTCACATCTCCAGCTCTACATATCTTCTTAATGAATTGTTATTTATTAATAAGTAGTGAACTTCTTTATCTCTTTTGACTTGAAATATAAGATAGCAATGATCAAAATAGCTTGGTAAGTGTATTTCCAGTTTGAGTTCTCTTGGAAAATTCATTTCCATTTTCTGTACCTCAGACTGTGGGTGTTTATCAACAAGGTATTTGGAGCCAACAGACACATCGAGGTATTTGCAGTTGTTTTTGTTTGTTTGTTAATATTGCCAGCCAGTCTGACTCTCTCATTGGTAAGTTGTAGCCTTTGATATTCAAGGTTATTTTTGAGAGACATTTACTATTTCCTGTAATTCTGTTGCTTGTCTTTCTGTTTGCACAGATTCTTGTTTGTTTTTCACTTTCTTTATAATTCATGTCAGGGGCTTCTTGATTTACTCTGTAGGACATGGCAGATTCTATCCTAGCTCCTGCTTGTCCAGCCATTCCTCCCATGAACAGCGCTCCTTCCTGTCTCTCTGACTGGGGGGGGGGGGGGGGAAGTACTCTGTGAGTACGTATTTCATACTGGATTTGTGGTCACGGTTTGCTTTAGTTTGTGTTTTTTTCTTAAAATGTTTTTATTTCTCAGTTAATTTCAAAAGATAGCTTTGCTGGATACAACAGTCTTGGTTGGCAGTTATTGACTTTGAAGGGGCTAACAAGAAATCTGGTGTTACTCTGTTTCTGTCTTTTCAGGAGTTGGCATTTTTTCTTTACAACTTTTGATTTTACAGTCTGTTTGTTTTGCATTTTTTGACATCTTGACTAGAACATGTGAAAGATTCTTGTATATTTACGTATCTTTGGGGTTCTAAATATCTCTGGTTTAAATGCTTATTTCTTTCTTTAGATTTGTAAAATTTCCTGAGATAATTTTATTGGGTAGATTATCTATCCTGATAATCATATCTAAATTCCTTCTTTTAGCCTATGGATTCTTGTTTGGTTTCTTGATTGTACACAGAGCTATTGGATGTTGTAGGCATGTTGATCTATTTATTTCTTCCTTATTGATATTTAAATGCAGTGCCCCATCAATCTTGTCTTCCAAGCCTAATATTCTTCTGCTTGGTTGAGTCTATTAATGACACTTACCATGTGTTTATCTGATTCATTGAATTTTTATTGCCAATGTTTATTGTTTTTTTTTTGAAGTCTCAATTTCCTGGCTAAAATTTTCTCCCACATTGTTGACTTCTTTATATACCTTAATGATTGTCTCATCCATGCATTGACTTTTTCCTCTACTGACTTTCCTCAGCAGGGCCTGGATTGTACTTATCTACTTGTTTTGCCTTTCTTTTTCTTTGCTTTTTTGCTCTTTTTTATTTTGTTTTGTTTTTAGTTCACTGATCATTTTCGCCAGCATGCTTTGAAACCTTATCTGTCATTTTCCCTATGTCTGCATGGTAGAGCACAGTAGTTGAATAGTTAGGATCTTTGGAGAGGTTATACTGCCTGGCTTTCTCATATTTCTTACATTTCCATACTGTGATTTATGCACTGTATGTGTGAAGATCTCCTCTGAAGGATTTATTTTGCAAAAGGCAGGAGGATCTTCAAGTTGAGTAGCTCCTCTTAAAGGGCCACACCCCCGCACCACTGAGCAAGGAGGAAACAGACTGCTGTGGCAACAGCATCCACCTGCACAAGATACAGATATTCACTTGGGTTAGTCGGGGTTCTCCAAAGAAACAGAAGCCAGAGAACAAATGTATACAAAGGGAGATTTATTAGTTCCATTTACATGATCAGGATAGGCAGTCCAGCAATGGCTGCACACTAGACAGGCTGAGATCCCTATAGCTGCTCAGTCTGTGGAACCAAGGCTTCAGCAGTCCCAGGATTGTGCTAAAGGTCTGCACGGTTTGAGGAGAGTCTCCGGTTTTCAGTACACACTGGCAAGCAGCACAAATCAGGTTCTGTTAGCAGGGAAGGAGAGCAAGAGCAGCATGATGGCAGCCATTGGGGAAACACTTGGCAGCAAGAAACAAAGAGGCAAGCAGGCTCAACGCCCTTTTCCTCTGACCGCTTTATGTCTGAGCTACTTCCAGAAGGTTCTGTCCACTCTGAAAGAGGGTCTTTGCCTTCAGATAACCCTTCCTGTAAATGTCTTCCAAGATAGACCCACAGGTGTGTTTTTTCACTGATTTTAAATCAAATCAAATAGACAATCATAATGCTTAAAATCAATGAAAGTCCACTATGGAACCACTGCTATCCATACAAAAAGATGGTAAAACATCTAAAGGATGTGCTATGAAGCACAGGATTATGTAAGGTAAATGCAGACATAGTACATGAATAAGAAAATAAAGGAGACATGGAAAGTGAAGAAAAAGAGAGGCAAGGTTAAATAAATAAGTAAATAAATAAAAGGAAACAAGGAAGTAGAATGTGCTATAGAGAAGAAATGGACAAGTAATTTGAAAAAAGAAAATTGAAAATTTTCAAAAACAAAAATAGCTAAATAGAAGAAGAATAAAAAAGAAGAATGCTAAAAACACCAATAAGGCAAAGTCATAATAGTACTACGTTTAGAAAAGGAGAATGAGGAGCAGACACATTGGCCAAAATCTTTTAAAGAAATGAAGGATGATAAAATTATTGCCTTCAAATGAAAAAAATGCATACAAATCAAAAGCATAATGCATAAAAGATATATTTTTAACATTTATGTAGCAAAAGTCCTGCAAAATGCTTAGAAAAGGATAAAAAGGAAATCACATTAAAATAAAATAATAACAAAGGAACTGGGGTATCTTATTCTGGGTTCATGGAAAGTGGAGATTCAGTGATGTGCACAGCGCCAGGGCGGGTCCTTGTGGCGAAGGCACTCACTTTGCCTGTGGTTCATGCCTTTGCGGAGTCCGTCCTCAACAAGCGTCTGCTGGCTAACAAGGCTGTCTTCCCTGGGCCGGCTCCCCTGGTGACCGACTACGCTGCGCTTTGCCCTGTGGGGCTGGGCAGACTCTCTCCCTCTGGAGACCCTGAGATCGTCGCTCTGGCCGTGACTGTCTGTCAGCTGGCCAGGGGACTCCCAAGTGTTTCAGATTGTGAGAACCAACTACAAAAGTGAGATTGGAAAAGAGGAGGGCCTGCTTTGGTAACTACCAGGCTTCCACAGTATGTGTCCCCCTGAATGAGGGATACGTCTATGGATCACACACACACACACACACACGCACACGTGTGCGTGCACAGAACGCCAGCTGCATACACTGGAAACATCAGATGCACACTCTGGCAATGTCAACTGTACACTCTGGGAGCATTAGATACATAGCCGACCCACATCAGATGCACGCTGGGAATTGAAAGACAGATAGGCTCAGCACAACCGGAGTGGTTCTGGTGAAGAAATATGTTCCTAGTGTTCATGGGTGGAGCTGTTTCTCCTTGCGTTCTTCCCTTCCTGAACCAGCTTCCTGCTACGAGTATCCTTCCGTCTGTCATCACCTGGTCCATCTGACTCCACAGCTGCCTCCCGAGACCTCCTCTCAGCCAGTAGATGTGGCAGGCACAAATGAGAATTCCTGAACAGTGGGTGTCCACTGACTTCAGGCCCCTAAGGAATCTTATTTTTAAGCAATAAGTGCTCTCAGTATTTCTGAGGAATCATCGCAATTACCTCAGTGAGTTTTATGTAGATATTTATGTAACATCCACAACTTTCAGGTGAACGATTCTGTGTCCTTTATTGCCTTCTCCTTTCATGCAGCCGTGGCATCGCGTCTGAATGTGACGAGCTCTGCAACACTGTTGGAGTGTCTGAGTGGTGTAACAGGGTAAACTATGGCATCGTTTAGAGTTGGAGTCCGGGAAAGGAGATATCCTCTGGGGATGAGCAAGATCTTCAAAACATGTCAAACTTACATCTATAGTTTCTTGGCCTTTCATAACCTGTGTATTTGCCTACAGTGTTTTCTTAGTTTGTTAAAACCATGGACTTCCTGCCCCACCTCCAAGCCCTCCAAGCCCTTCATGCTCGCTTTCATCTAACGCTCCTGCCTTGCGTATTTCTTCACCTTCCTTTTCATTACCACTATCTCTCTCTCTGTATATCTATATCGATATCTATCTATCTATCTATCTATCTATCTATCTATCTATCTATCTATCTATCTATCGATATCTGTATCTGCATATATATATATATATATATATATATATATATATATATATATATATTTCAATGACAAGCGCATATATAAATTCCTTTGTAATAAGCATCCTTATCTCCTGCAGTCTCCCATGTTTGCCCCTGTGTTTATCTAGGACATTTTCTTACTGGTAGTATAAAATTTATTACAGTGGTATATTTCATCATGTACTAATTAGCAATTTTTTTCTCTTCAATTTCCAATTAAATGAGGGAGTGTCTATGTTAACTTCTTCCCTGTACCTATGTATTTTGCATTTTCTTTTATGATACTTTTCTTGTTTCTCACAGAATGTTGCAGTATCTACCAATAATGCCATGTTCAGATTTCATTAATACACTCACTTCTTGCAAAATCTTAATGAAAACCTGAAATAAAATGGGAATCCTTATTAATTTTCACATCAATTCAATAAATATCTCAATTAATATAACATTATGTAATATATTTTATATTTGTCATATATATATGTATATGCACATGATTATGTTAAATAGTTAGGACACCTGTGGTTCAGCTATTATTACTTGCTTTGTTTGTCAACCTGTCACCTTCACCTGTGATCTATTGAAGTACATATATCCCTCCTGAGCTCGGTTTATCACATCAGAGGTGTAGTCCTCTGGGAGATAAATGTGATTTGTTTGGCTGTGCACTCAGGTTTCTGATTGTTCTGTTTTCCTTGGAGAAATAGAACCTTTTCAGCTTTCAGGTCAGCTGTTTCTGTGGTTGGATTCTGTTGGAATGACACTCTGTCCTCCTTGTAAGTGTCTAGTTCCTCAGAGAAATCCTCGGGCAGTTTGTGGACAACTGCTGTCATCGATGTAGTAAATGATTTAGGCACTGATTTCTGCTAGTATGAAAGCCAAATAGAAATGTGAAATTTTGAGAAGATCTCAATGGTGTTGTAAATCTCATACTTACACAGGGTCTACAGCGATGGCTTAGTGGTTAAGGCACTTGCCTGCGAAGCCAAAGGACCCAGGTCCTATTCTCCAGGACCCAAATAAGCCAGATGTACAAGGTGGTGCATGCATTTGAAGTTCGTTTGCAGGACTAGAGCTGCTGGTGCACTCATTCTCTCTCCGTGTCTCTATCTGCTTCTTTCTCTCTCTCCCTCAAATGAATAAACAAAATAAAATGTTAAATAATGCTTAAACATTCCCCACAGTTTATCAATTTATCTTTTCTTTTCCTGGAGAAAAGGATTTATACTGTTAGCTTGATTAGATATTTGTAGATTATAAAAGTAGTACTATTGTGGGATATAGAGAATATCATTGAACTAAAATGAAAGTTAGAATTTTGGGAAAGTAGAGAGCAGAGGAAATGAGATTAGCAAAGAAAGCCTCAGGCGCTGCGCATGGGGAGAGAAAAGTTGTGGCAGGGGAAAGCAGGGAGCCCACGCTGTGGGTGCTGTTACAGAGATGGGGGACCACGGGCAGGGGAATGTGCTGTGACAGTTGGACAGGAATTGCAGGCAGCACTTGGAGTGACAGTCTGTTTGCTCCTCCACATTGTCCCGCAGTACACACAGCTGACCTTGGCTTGGTCCCTGCAGTGTAGAGATCAAAGGCTATGCAAAGGCAGGCAGGCAGAATCCGGTTGTAACTGAATCCTCATGAGGAGAAAACGAGATGCAATGTGTACCTTGCCCACAGTGAGCATATCCAGTCTAGGGGACATGGAGACCAATCTCCAGATAATCCCATGCTGAAGTTTCAGATTATGTAAACGATGTGAAGGAAAAATCTACGAATTATATGAAAAGTTACATTAAGGTCACAGAGATGGTTCAGTGGTTAAAGGTGCTGGCTTGGGTTCAATGGCCCAGTACCCATGTAAAGCCAGACACACAAAGTGGGGCATGATTCTGGGTCTGGAGCTCCTTTGCAGTGGCAGGAGACCGTGTCATGCCCATTTTCTCCCTCCTTTCTCTGTCATTTTCTGTCTCTCCTTGCAAATAAAAAAAAAGGTTATGTCAAAATTTCTAAAGGAGATCCATTTTTAAACCAAAGAACGTTGTTCTAGTTAGGACCAGCACAGTTTACCAATTAGAACTAGTGTTATTTGTTGGCTGTGCACACATGTTCATGTTCAGAGATGTATGAGGAAAGAAAGAGAAACCCTAAATTAACAGTAATCAGATAGCTCAGATAGGACTAGATAACAGAAAGTTTCCAGGTTATAACGTAAGGCCGAGTGTTTCTATAGGGCTCTCTGAGAAGATCATCGTTAAACTGAGAACTGACTGGCAGTCAGAGTCAGTTAATCCTATATCTCTTATTCCTCACAACTCGTGCTTTAATAAAACAGCTCAAAAGTCCTGAGATCTCAACTCTAATTTGAATAAACACAATTTCTAACTGCAACCTGATTTGTTTGCATGGGCAGGAAGTCACACCAATTTATAAACTTCCATTGTTACAATATTAGGAGATGTAAAGTGCTATTAATTATGCTTAGCTGAAGCATTCTGTAAGAGACAATAGATGTTATGGTAGTTTTTATATTAGATATTCGAGCCATGGTAATTCTCACCCTTACCTTTTAATTATTTCACCCTTTAATACCTCCCTTCACTGCTGACTCTTTTAAAACAATGACTGAAAGCAATTATAAGCTCATTACTTTTCTTTTTATAATAATTAAAATCAACACAGAAATGATTTTTATACAAAGTATTTTTATGTGGAACTCATACTTCTGAGTTCTCCCAACCTTTGTGGATACATAATCCAGGCTTTGCAAATAGAGAATAAATAGTCTTAATACACAGTTCTTCTATATTTGGGTTTTAAATTTTACTTAATTTTTAGGCAGCAGCTTCATACCTAGGAGAAAATAGCTTGTGAAGAAATATTTAATAATTGAACAAAATAAATGTAAAATATAGAAATAAATATTTTCAAGAGCACCACTCAAATTGGGAATCAAATTTCCAACATGAAGTTATCTCCACATTATAATGAAAAAGTATTTATTCTGTACATAGTTTTGGAATGAGTTATTTTTTTTTTTCCTGGTTGTAAAGAATATAAAATAGGAAACTCTTGAATATTCTGTATTGGTCCCAAAACCTCTTGTAAGTTTAGGGCTAATCTATCTTTGCCTTAAAAGAATGGTAATGTAATAGAGTCTGCTTTTCATGTTGTTCAAGTCAATTTAAATATGTATACTTCTCCATGACAAATTGGGAGAAAAGTAGAGAGAATAACTTTAAGACCTTTAAGCCAGGGTCACTAGGAAAACTTTATTCTCATTCCTAGAGTGCCTTTGTGGATACAGCAATGCCCACTGCATTTCATGTCCCATTGCTCTGAGATTCATAGTTTCCTTTGGTTTAAAATAGCCTCTTCATTTAGTGAGTCTAAGACATATTTTAGATATTTTTTCTCATACTGTCAGTGGAGCTAAAAGAAAATCAAAGATGACATAAAATACCTAAAAGATGGGTACTTATGGGAAAGCATGCTTTTTAAGACTATAACATTAATCAGCCCATTTATACAATAGGATCATTGAAATCTTTAAATGGAGAGGCCAGGGAAATAGTTCATTTGGTAAAGTGCTTGCACTGCAATCACGAGGACTTCAGTTCAACCCTCAGAAGCTCTGTAAAATGTTAGGCCTGATGGCACGTGCCTGTGATTCTAGCACTGTGCAGCTAGAGACTGGGGCTCCCTGACCAGGCATCTGACCTAAGGACTGATCTCCAGACCAAGAGAGGTGGGGGGTGTACCTGAAGGCCAATACCTGAGTGCGTCCTCTGGTCTCCGCATGAGCTTGTGTGCATGTGTGTGTGCACACACACACAGACACCACACATATAACAAAAGTTAGCAGCTGGAACTCATAGATACTCTCAGTAAGCATTTGGTTTTGTTTGGATTATGTTTCAGGACTATATTTCTATTTACTAATTACTGATGGCACAAAACACATGTCTATTGCTTCAAAGGGAACCAGCAATGAGCTGCTTATGAGTGCTCAGGAATACAGATTCAGGCTCTCCCAAATTCTGTGTGACAGTGTGGTAACAGCACCATGATGTTTGTTTTGTGTTGTTTTTTTCTTCTTCTTCAGTATCATTCAGGTTTATTTTCAATAAAAGAAAAAAATAAAATCATGAATCAAAATACCTCTCAAATACATTTTGGAAACATCAAGTAGTAGGAAAGTTACAGGTAAGTCTCTGATGACGGTCTCAAATGCTATCTGTTGAAATTCACAGCTTTTAGGTTGGTGGAGGCCAGGGATCTCTTTATACATTATGAAAGGATTTACTGTCCTGAAGGGATGGCCTAGCTGTTAAGGCAGTTGGCTGGAAAGCCAAAAGACCCAGGTTCAATTCCCCAGATCCATGTTAGCCAGATGCACAAGGGAGCGCATGCTTCTGGAGTTCATTTGCAGTAGCTGGAGGCCCTGACATGCCCATTGTCTCTCTCTATTTCTCCCTCTTTCTCTGTCAAATGAATAAAAATGAAAGGATTTACTTGAAAGTCACCAGGATGTAGAGTCACCCGAAGAAGTGTGCCATAAGTGATTAGACGGCTGAGATAATTGGCTTTAGAACTGCAACATTCCAACTTCCATAATCACTGGCTCTTTGATCAGTCATCCAGCCTTATTGACTGTTCAGTGTAGGCATAGCTTTTGTCCTGGGAACTTCAGATGACACTGGGTAACATATTTAGATAGCCATTGAGCACTAATGTGAAGTTGGATTTGGACAGGACAAAAAATGCATATTTGCCTATATGTTGAAGGCTTGATTGATGACTGCTCTGACTGCTGTCTTGTTATAGTTACTTTATTCCTTGAATGTATATGAATATATATATATATATATATATATATATATATATATATATATATATATGTATGTATATGTATATGTATATGTATATGTGTGTGTGTATATATATATGTATGTATATGTATGTATATATATATATATATATATATATATTGCTAGAAATGATTTTGGGGGGAGGCTGAGAAAGTTGATTTTAAATTCATAACATTAAAATATTCATTTAATACAGGTAGGGTGGCTCATGCCTAGAATCCTAGCAGCTGGGAGCCAAGGCACGAAATTGCCACATGTTCACGGCCAGCCTTGTAAGAGTCTCAGATCAGCCTTTGGCCTGTGCTACAGAGTGAGAGACTGTCCAAAAAAACAAAAAAAAAACAAACAAACCTTCACTTCACTTTACTAAAAGTACATGAAAAGATGGGAATTGGTGAGTGAAAGATACTTTCCATTTTATGCAGAATGATTGTTTGATTCTAGAATCAAAATGAAGACTGACAAGATCTTTAAACTAAAACAGGATAAAATTGGGAAGAGCGTGGAATACTCAGCTTGGAATAATTTCATATTTGCTTCTGTTTGCCTCTTCTTCATTTACTCACTTTCCACTCTACCCCCTTTTAAGCTGAGAGCAAGCTTCATCTGCTCAAAGGTCATGAAGTGAAAGCTCCTCCAGTGGTTAAGTTTAGTCTAGACAATGAGGGCACAGTGGGGAATTAAATATGAAAAGGAAATACAGCGCCCTGCCATAGTTTTTATGTTCTAGGCACAGAAGAGACTCATCAGAAGAGAGGGGTTGGAGCGATGGCTTGAGGTTAAAGGAACTTGAGCGTGAAGCTCTACTGCCGGAGTTTGGTTCCCCAGTACTCACACACAAGCCATCTGCACAAAGGTGTGCATGTGTCTGAGTTTGTTTGCAATGGCAAGAGACCCTGGCATGCCCATCCTCCCCTCATTTTTCCCCTCTCTCTCTCCTTCCAAATAAATAAAAGTCTTTTTAAAACTTAAAAAAAGGAGGGAATGAGCAGTAGAGTGTTTGGACGAGAACAGGCTGAGAAGAAAGGAGTGAGAAGGGATGCGGCTGTTACCGCACTGATTAGGTAGAGGGAGATAGGGAAGGTTTTATACTCAAGTGACATTTGAAGAAATACCTAAAACAGAGAAGGAAATGAGGAAGCAGACGTGAGTAGGAACACAGACAGAAGGAAGGAGCCAGAAATTAACCAAAAAAAAAAAAAAAAAAAGAGCCATCAGACTGCTTCTCTGGAACCTGATTGATTTTACTTTCTAGCTGCCACCATTTTGGGTGACTTTTGCAAAGGTGAGATAGGATGTGATTTTGCTGTTACAAGAATTCTTGGGCTGCAGTCTTTAGCATTCAGCAAAGAGTAACAAGTTAGGAAGGGTACAAAAAATCACTGTAAAAAATCCATAGCCAATGAGACACATGTAAGATAATGCATTGACAGCCATTGCTGTAAGTTTATAATATATTTTTCTATCTTGTTTCATATATATGTTACATAGCATTTGGAAATATTTTCTCTTGGTTGAGAAAAGAATACAAAATACAAGATCCCCAATTTTGGTAACTGAATATTGTCAACTGTTTTGTAGCACTTTATGCTTTTGGGTGTCTTGTCTTCCTTGGGCTTTTAGTTAGCTAATGGATGAATACATTAGACACTTCTGGCTTTTAGTTGGGATTTTACATAGCTTTCACTTTAATGATTTGGTTGTTTTCTGTTTATATTAAGCCACAACATTATTTTAATAAATGTTATAATACCAACCTAAAAATAAATCTAGAAGAGGGACTGAGGAGATGGCTTCGTGGGTAAGGCACTCACCATGCATTCCTGCATATGGAAGTTTGTATCCCTCAGAAAGCCAGATGTGCAATGGCACTCACATCTGTAAACTGAGTGTAGCCACAGTAAGAGGAGGCAGAGGTGGTAAATCATGGTGGCAGCCATTCTGGCCTACCCAGTAGAGAAACGGGACAGACCCTGTCTCAAACAAGTTGGGAGGTCAGACAAACAGCCAGTGGTTGTCTTTTGATTTCTACATGCACAGTATGACACTGGCAAGCCTACACACAAGACACACACAAAGAAATATTTAAAAATTAAAGTTTTTATTTAAATTCTAGGAAAAAGGTGATGATGACATGGGCCAGGAGAGTCAAAGAAGAGGTGAAGAGAGAGTGGACTTTGAAAGTTGTACCTCAGGATTTTCTGAGTAGATAAGAGACAAGGAAAAAAATGAGATGAGGAAAAATACAAGGATGTTAATTTGAGTATCTTGAAGAATAAAATTGCAATGTTCTAAGATGGGCAGGGATTTGGAAGAAAAAATGGTTTGTATTGTAGCACTTCTGTTTAAATTTCTGATGGAAATCTAAAAGAACTGTTGAAAAGGAGATGGTTATAGGGGTCTTGGTTGAAGCCTAACTTCCTAGAAATAGTTATCTGCGTGTAACCAACCTAGGTGCTATTTATTTAAAATCATAGATGAAGTGACTACTAATGTAGAAACAGGGAGGATGAATAAGGACTGAATCCTGGGCACTTCAATGGTTTTAGGTACAAGAAATGAAAATTATCAAGCAAAGGAGGTCCACTCAGTGCATAAGAAGTCATCCAGAGAACATTGTGTGCAGTGATCCACTGTGTCAGTAGATAATTTGAGGGGCAGAGGATCCAACAGGAAGCTCATTAGATATGGGAGAATTAGTCTCATAAGCGTATTGAACATGCATTGAGGAAAAGGTAGTGTGCCTCTTTAACAAAGCAGTTAAAGGTGGTTGGAGCAATTGCTCAGTAGTTAAAGGCACTTTCTTGCAAAGACTAACATCCAGAGGTTCAATTCCCCATGCCCACTTAGAGCCAGACAGAGAGTGGCTTGTGTATCTGCAGTTCTTTAGCCAGGACAGGAGGCCTTGGCATGCCAATGTACTCTCTCTCTCTCTCTCTCTCTCTCTCTCTCTCTCTCTCTCTCTCACACACACACACACACACACACAAAGAAACAAAGTCATAAATATGCAAAGTCAAGAATGAATTTAGGGTGTCGGTTAGAATGTATTTTTATAGAGACTCTGCATATACTTATGCTTGCATAATATATACATAGTTGTATATGTATAGAGATGCATTTCATCTAATCTGTATTTCCACCTACTATCATCCATCTCCAGACACAGTCTCCACCTGTATCCACTCAGAGGGAGATAGATAAGATGGGGGGAAATGCCATTTATACCACATAATAAGCGTAACACCAAATTGTTGTTTTTAAATGTCATTTATCATTGAAATGGACTGACTCCTTGAGGAAGTGACTGTTCAGGGCTAAGGCAGGGAGGCACAAAATATACCTGAAGTATCGTATGTCAGAAAGCAAGAATGTAGGGCTGGAGCGATGGCTCAGCAGTTAAGGTGCTTGACAACAGAGCCTAATGATGCAAGTTTGATTCCCCAATGCTCACATAAAGTCAGATGCACAAAGTGGCACACATATCTGGAGTCATTTGCAATGGCTGGAGGCCTTAATGTGTCCATTCTCTCTGTGTCTGTTTCTCTTCTATGTCTCTTGGCTTGCAAATGAATAAATTCAAAAAATGTAAAATAAGAAAAGAAGAAAGCATGTGGTAAAAATAATGGAAATGACAATGTGTCATAGATCCCATAATGACATGTCAATATGACACCAAATTCAGTGTTTTGGGGAATTCATGCCAGCTACTAAAGAAAATGATGCAGGAGCATGGCAACTTTGAATTCCTCTTGGGTAAAGAGAGTTCAAAACCCAGTATGGATGAGACCATACATGACTTCAGTCCTTAGCATGGCAATAAATTACAAATAAATAAACATTGCGAGTAAGGCACTATATTCCACAAAGTCTCATAACTTCCTGTGTGTTTTAATATATGCATTTTTTTCAAGGGAGGGACTTGCTCCTAGCCCAGGCTGACCTGGAAAGAGAGAGAGAGAGAAAGAGAGAGAGAGAAAGAGAGAGAGAGAAAGAGAGAGAGAATTGTTCATTTATTTATTTGAGAGCAACAGACAAAGAGAGAAAAAGGCAAATAGAGAGAATGGGTGCAAAAGTGCCTCCAGCCACTGCAAACAAACTCCAGACACGTGAGCTCCCTTGTGCATCTGGGTAACATGGGTCCTGGGGAATAGAGCCTCAAACCAGGGTCTCACAGGCTTAACTGCTAAGGCATCTCTCCAGCCCCTACATTGAAATGTTTTTAATAAAAATTTTTGTTCATTTTTATTTATTTTTTTGAGAGTGACACAGAGAGAGAAAGAGGTAGAGAGAGAGGGAAAGACAATAGGTGCTCCAGGCCCTCCAGCCATTGCAAAGGAACTCCAGACACATGTGCCCCCTTGTGCATCTGGCTAATGTGGGACCTGGGGAATCAAGCCTCAAACTAGGGTCCTTAGGCTTCACAGGCAAACGCTTAGCTGCTAAACCATCTCTCCAGCTCTGCATTGAAGTTTTTTGTTTTTTTTTTTATCTGCTCATAAAGTTGTAGTTTTTATTACAATGTAGAAAATCTCTCTCTCTCTTTCTCTCTCTCTCTTTACAAGGTAGGTGTGGTGGTTTGATTCAGGTGTCCCCCATAAACTTAGGTGTTCTGAATGCTAGGTTCCCAGCTGATGGATATTTGGGAATTAATGCCTCCTGGAGGGAGTGTATTGTTGGGGGCAGGCTAATGGGCTTTATAGCCAGTTTCACCATGCCAGTGTTTGGTACACCCTTCTGTTGCTGTGGTCCATCTTATGTTTGCCAGGGGGTGATGTCCACCCTCTGCTCATGCCATCATTTTCCCCTGACATCGTGAAGCTTCCCCTCAAGCCTGTGAGCCAAAATAAACCTCTTTTTCCTAGAAGCTACTCTTGGTTGGGTGATTTCTACCAGCAATGCAAACTGGACTGCAACAGTAGGGTATCACTCTAGCCTAGGATGACTTGGAATTCACTATGTAATCTCAAGATGGCCTCAAACCCATGGCAATCCTCCTACCTGTGCCTTCCAAGTGTTGGGATTAAAGGCCATTTTATGTATGTATGATATGAGTATGAGGGTACATGCATGCTCAACTATGCGCATAGGTGTGAGGTGTCCAGAGGTCGATGCCAAGGGTCTTCCTTACTCTGAGACAGACACTGTCACTGAATCTAGATCTCACAAACTTGGCTAAGTTCACTAGCCCACAAGTCCTGGGGACCCTTCTGTCTCCACCTTACAAGCACTGGGATTACAGGAGTTGCCACTCTCCTGGCACTTTTATACAGAATTGGTTATCTAAATTCAGTTCATTAAATTTGGGACAAACCCCTTACCACCAAGACATTTTCTGAGTCTGGAAAAGTACATTTAGTACTGTAGAGCCTGCAAAGTATACTACAAATGAAGGGAATGAAAGGTATCCTTGATAATGAGAAGTTTCATAGTATCAGGCAAGAACAGTGAACCTGAAACATCACACTAATGTCCAAATATCATACATATATGCTTTGCCTATAGATTATGTCAAGGTTCTGGAGTGCCCTAAATAGAGAAGAAAACTAAACAAAACACCAACACAAAACTGAGTGCATATGTGATACAGGGAGAGGTAAGGGAAGGGGGCAGAAAGGAAGAGTGCTACAAACTATTACTCATGAGGCATTCACAATGAAAGAAAACTTGAAGGTATCAGTGCATGAGTTCAGGCACATTCAGCGAAACTAAAAGGAAATTTAAGCAGTTCCTCAGGCAGTCAAGCCAGTAGTGAGTACACATGCCCATTGTATGCATTATGAATACTGTGAAACCCACACAATTGGTTTCTGCCATAGCAACCCTCTGAAGTCTTTATTTTAAAGCATTTATATACATTTAACTTAAAAGAGCATAGTTAATAGGTCAGAGCATTTATTTGTGCCCAAACAATCCTTTTTTAAGAAGGTTGCACTAAAAAGTACATGAAAAATTTGACACAGAGTCCATTAGAAAATGACACCTTGAGCTGGAGAGATGGCTTAGCTGTAAAGGATCCAGCTTTGATTCCCCAGGACCAATGTAAGCCAGATGTGCAATGTGGGGTGTGTGTCTGGAGTACAGTTGCAGTTACTAGAGGCTCTGGTGTGCCCATTCTCTCTGTCTCTCTCTCTCTCTCACACACACACACACAAATTAATAAATAAAATAAAAAGTATTTTAAAAAGAAAATTGCAGCTTTTCATTATTGCTTAAACTGTAACATAGTGCATGTTGTGTTGGTGGTTTTATTTTCTTATAGTAAATTTGTCAATCAATATTTATGTATTTAAACTCTGCCCAGAATCTAAAGCATGTTGATCACATTTGCAAAAGATATAGATCTCAGAATGATGGTAAATACATTGGCTGACAAACAGTATCCAAAAAGATTTTGGCTACATTCTAACAAGATGAATTATAATATGTTTAAATATTAATTCCTGCCCATAGGCTTATAAAACCAGACACATGTATACCATATGGGGCAGATATAGTTTAGAAGTGTTATCAGCATTAAAAATAAAAAATAGAAGAGAAAGGAGGGGAGGAGGGTACTTAATAGGTTGATATTGTACATATGTAAGTAAAATGATTGTGATGGAGAGGTAATATGATGGAGAATGGAATTTCAAAGGGGAAAGTGTTGGGGGGGAGGGAGGGAATTAACATGGGATTTTTTTATAATCATGGAAAATGCTAATAAAAATTTAAAAAATAAATAAATAAAAATAGTTAGGGGTTGAGGAAGTTGGCTCAATGGGTAAAAGTGGCTAATGTGCAAGCACGAGTCCATGACCTCAATCTACATCACCCATAGACAAAGCCAGGGTCGGGCTGGAGAGATGACTTAGCCGTGGCTAAGGCACTGGCCTGGGAAGCCAATGAATGCATGTTTGAATCTCCATGGAGCCAGATGCAAAGTGACACAAGCATGCAATGTTGCTCATGCACACAAGGGGGCGCTCGTGTCTGAGGGTTCATTCACAGTGGTGGAAAGCCCCTGACATGCCTATTCTCTCTCTCTCTCTCTCTCTCTCTCTCTCTCTCTCTCTCTCTCTCTCTCTCTCTCTCTCTTCCTGTTTCTCTCTCTCTCTCTCTGAAAAAAAAAAAAAGTGTCCATAGGAACAGAGACAGGAGGATTGCTGGGGTCAGGTAGCCTAGCTAAAATTAGTGAACTGCAGGTTTAGTGAGAGATCCTGTCTGAAGAAAGTAAGATGGAAGAGTTGTAGTAAAGAATACTGGACAACAGTCACGTGCATCTACACACACACACACACACACACACACACACACACACACACACCCCTATATACAAACATATAAAAAATAGTATTTTAGTTACTAGTTGATTCAAGTTAATCTCTGTACCAGTTTGAAGGTTCAGACAATACCTAGATATTGTAACGTTCCTGGAAGCAAATTTTAAAAAGAGAGAAACTACAAACTATGCTATATTTAAATATACGAAAACTAACCAAAGCTATCCTGAAAAAGACTTGGGTGCGGACTGGCATTCTTTTTACATTTCTTACACTTATGTAAACCCTCACATGGGAAGGGGATTAGATCCGTTTAATGTGTTAGGGTTGGGCTTGGGAAGTGAAGTTCCCAGGAGATATCTTTAGTTCTCTCCTTTATAATCATAAATGCTGTTCCAGGACAAAACCGTTCTCAAGTCGGTAGAGGCAGAGCAGCCAAACAGTTTGTTCTCACTGGTAATGTGAAGAACTACCACTGTAGAGAGCAGCAAAGATGTCAAGGGGGTGTGATGCCCAAGGTAAATGGAAACAGTCCATGGGCCCTGTCAGCTCCGTGTGGGAGGGGCCAGCGTGCAGTAGAACCCTCATTAGAGTAAGAGAGATCCAGTGGACGGACTCAGTCTATTAAATGGCTGTTAACTTTTCAAGTGCTAACCGGATTTCACTGGCTGACTAAAACTGACAGCATTAATAAGGCTCTGGTAATAATCAAACTTGTGTAGAACCTTTAATAATTTCTGTTTTAAATTCTTCACGATTTGTTTTAACCATTTTTCTTTGAAATGAAAATAATAGAAAATCTACCCAGGGTTGCTCTAAAGAAAAAGTACAAGTACAAATATCTTTTTAGAGATATGTCTGGACTTCTAATTTTTAAATGAGTGGTTGAGTAAATGATGAAGGATTACTGAAAGGTATAATACCCAAGATACTTGTTTTTAAAAATACTAAATATTAGGCAAATGAACTTATGGAAATAATTTCAATGAATCAAAAGGTTAGTATTAAGTATACCACAATCACAAGCCAATTGGATGACCTTAAGGTTATAAGCCTGGAGGTTGGCTGACAGTGCATGGAAGAAATAAAATGAAGATAAATTAAATATATATATATATATATATATATATATATATATATATATATATATATATATATAGAGAGAGAGAGAGAGAGAGAGAGAGAGAGAGAGAGAGAGAGAGAGACTTTAGGTTTAAAATATAAAAAAACTTGGGCAGAGGATGAGAGCTCATGTGTTCTCAGGCAGTGGAACTAAAACATACATGTGATAATTTAAAGTAACCTTATGTGGTTTCCTGGATAAATTGCCTTGTGCTTAAGAATTATAGATAGTATTGTGGGATCTTTATGCAAATCCTTTTTCACTTAGAAATAGAAATTTCTATTTCAAGATAATTTCTATTTCAGAAGTCTAAGATTTTTTCCATATACTTTTTTCACGTTCATGCACAGTGGTTTTCTTTATTTATTGAGATTTTAATGCTCAAAATGATGCTCATTATATTTGTGTATTCCATTATCAATTTTTGGAGGTGAGATATGTATTTAGGATGCATCATCAAACCAGTTCATGTTAAATGTATTTAAAGGGGCTTGTTTAAGATGCTTAAACTGATTTTGCTTTAAGATAAGACTCATTGCATTAGGAAAACTTGCTGTCATGGTACATGTGTATCTGATTCTTAGGAGGTAAGTCCCACAGTGAAGAACACATGTGTATCCGTTACATCTTCTCAGAGAAACCTCTTGGAAAGACAGTGCATCATTGACCACACTGAGATTCAGTAGGTGAGGCTAAAACTGCCCTTGTCATTTGCAGTGTTTCAAACACTGTTTAGCTTTTACAGTTATTCTGTGTACATGCCAATAGGCTACTTGAAAGGACTGGCTTTCTTGATACAAAGCCATTGTGGGTAGTAGTCAGACGTTTTCTCAAATCCAATTTGAAACAAAAGGACACTGGTGACATGAGGCTATCTTCCCAGCAGGGCATTAGCACTGCACACCGCCTTCTTTCCCAGCCCCGGTGTTGCTCACCAGCAGAAGTAGAACAGCTGCACCGATCTGATCTGCCTTTGCAAGGAGCATGTAACAGCACGATTCTCTGCTCTGGTCTGCTCTGCTGTTGTTCACTGCTCAGCTAATATGTGATTTCCATCTTTCATATCTGCATTGATTTTAATTTGTTAGGCAGTGTTTCAGAGCAATCCATCTGCATTTGCCTCCTAAGTGTGGAGATTGCAGATTTGGGCCACCATGCCTGTTGTTCCTGTATTTTGGACTCTATTCCTTGTTAGTCAGGCATGGTAACAAGAGGAGAGTGTCAGATATTTTATTATGTTTGCATGTATTATGCATCAAAACAGACTTAGAGACTCTTGTGAAGCAAGCACTTGACCAAGGAAGTGGTAAAAGAGGAGGAGGAGGAGGAGGAGGAAAAGGAGGAGGAGGAGGAGGAGGAGGAGGAGGAGGAGGGGGGGGGAGGAGGAGGAGGAGGAGGAGGGGGGAGGAGGAAGAGGAGGAGGAGGAGGAGGAGGAGGAGGAGGAGGAGGAGGAGGAGGAGGAGGAGGAGGAGGAGAAGAAGAAGAAGAAGAAGAAGAAGAAGAAGAAGAAGAAGAAGAAGAAGAAGAAGAAGAAGAAGAAGAAGAAGAAGAAGCAGCAGCAGCAGCAGCAGCAGCAGCAGCAGCAGCAGCAGCAGCAGCGGAAGAAGAAGAAGGAGAAACAAAACGTTAAAGAGAAAAAAGGTCTGGAACCTCAGGTAGTAGAGTTTGTGCCTAATCAACATGTGGACCTAAATTCCATCCTCAGAGTCCATGTGAAAATTCACGGTATGCCAGCACACCCTTATAATCTCAGCACGTGGGAGTGAAGACAGATGCCTGGTGCTGACCAGGTCTGCTAGTGTAACTTAACTGGTGAGCTCCAGGCCAGTGAGAAACCCTGTCTCGGAAAGGTGTGGTCTCTACAAGCACACATGTGCACATGCACATAAACAAATAAATTAGATAGTAAATAAATAAAGGAACTCTCAAAGAATAAAGGCTATAAAATGACCTGCTCATCTGCACCCTCGCTCTGTCAGGGTCATGGACCTTGTTTGTCTGGGGCCATGGAAGCTCTGTGCAACTTCCCTGGGTTTTGCTAATTTACTCATCCAAAGTGCATGGGTACAGATGCCCAGACTGCTCCCCTCTCTTCAGGCTGAGCGAAAGGGAGAGATGGGAAGGTTGCTTCAGGGGAATCCTTTCTCATCACAAATCAGAAATTCCACCGTGTATATTCCTATACCTCTCAATAACTGGCAAGGGGGCCATCAGGGTGAGCTATTACAAAGAAACATCACAGTGCTCATGTTTCTGGGTGATGGGGTCCCAGATCAGAATTGTAAAATAGCTTGGAGAATCAGGGAACATAAAACACATATGATATATATAAATAACATATATAAATAAGATTTAATCTTATTTATAGAAAGGTTGTTGGGAGGGGAGGGGACAATGGGAGAGAGTGGCTTGAGATCACCGTGAATCATTTTTAAGCACTGACCAAGTGAAAACATCTGAAATTCACTACAAGTGAAACTGAATTCTTCTACGGAGCAAATATGTGATGAGTTGATAAAAAAAAAAAAAAAAAAGAAGAAGAAGGTCCTGAACTCCTGACAATGGATACAATACAGTGCATAGAGAAAATCAAAAACATGCTTCCTATCTGACTCAAAATACAGGTACACTTAAACTTGTAAAAGACAACATTTTTATTTGAATGATATGACAGAGTGTCACAGGAGTGTTACCTGCAATAAAGAAAGCCCGAGAATTATTACCTTTATTAGACCAGTGACACCAAGCTTTAGCCATACATTTCTAACTTCTGTCCCTCTACAGAGACAATTTTCTTTTCTTAAATAAACTGTCATGCTAGTGTTAATATATGGTTGGCTTCCTCATGCTCTGAGAATACTGCTGATATAAAGCATGTATATGTGAGATTGGTAATAGTATCTTTAGTGTAGCTGACTAGAACAAATGTGCTTCCCTCGTGGCTGTGCTAATGTGATAAAGGGAAATTGGCTGTTCGTCAGCGTTTGGCTGGGTAAAGACAGTAGAGATGGAGCCACATTCTTTTTTATGCATTAATACTGGGAGAACTTCTCACTAGTTATATTTCATGTGCCCTGCATGTTGCGTAAAGATGTTGTAAAACATGAGATGATGCGACAAATAACAAAGTCAGAAAGCCTGTATCTTTCATAATGATAACAGTCACACACCAAATAATAGTAACAGGCTATAAAAGATGGGATGCAAGAAAAATAATAATAATAAAAAATACTGCAGCCCTACTATTCAGCACAGAGAAATAGATCCAGGCCCATGAGGAGCAGGGGTATATTTTAATTTTATTTAATCTTTGTTTAAAAATTAACTCAAATGTGGTATTGGGTCAGCCGGTTTAAAATAGAACATGTTAGAATGAGAGCACATTGTTTAGCATGCAGAAAAAGTATATGTTATTTAACTTTCTAGAAAAAAAGTCAGCTTTAACAAGTGATTATGACATTAATTTCCATATTTCTTTGTTTTGCTTGTCCTAAGACTGGGGGATTTTTGAAAGGGTTATCTATGATATCAATTCATTTGGTAATTTAAAGATGCTGTAGAATAAATGTTTAACTTAATTAATTGATGCAAGTTTCTTTTAACAGAAGGGCACTTAAAAATATTTTAGACAGGTTGGAAACACAGAGTAGATGGTATAGGCATTTCTTATATAACTTGCCGTCCCAGTCCTGTAGTCCTCCCCACCATTAAAGTCCTGCCCTGGAGCAGAACAGTGTTGTAGTGGTGAACCTACCATGATGCATCGTTGTAACTCCATATGCATACCACGACATTTGGAATGCTGTTCTGGGACAGATCTTGGTTAACTCTACTCTTTCAATTGCATAACATTAAGTCTCTATCTCTCCACTCCTTCTTTTCCACCCTTCCCTTCTGCTTGCCCTTTGAATTACATTGCTGTTGTTCAGTGTCAGGGATTCCTTTAACATTTAAGTAAGAAGCACTTACAGAAACACTGTCTGTAGAAACTGAAGCTGAGGTCAACACAGCTGACTTTGCTTAATCAGGACTCATATGCATCATGAGACTGTTGTGCGCCCATAACCTCTTAGAAGTACTGCACAGACGTTGACGGCTCAGGAGTTATGTCACAAGAATCCCATACTTTGACTTAAATCAGGAGTTGTGCAACTGCAACCCAGAGGTCATATCAGGCTGTGAGTAATGACTTATTGGAACACATAGAAGTTTAGTGGTTACAGTGGTGTCCAGGCACTTTTGCATTACTACATGAGAGTTGTGAGGTTGTATTAGGGACGTTTTAGTCACAAAACCAATTTATTTGGCTTCTATTAAAAAAAATCTAGCCAACTCTAAGGACATTATCTAGCTCTAAGTAGACCATGGTTAAACTATTTAATTAATTGGATTTGAATATGTTTGACAAAACTTTAGCTTAGCATATACAGGGAAAGTATATCTGAAAATTATCAACTAGATACTAATACCTACAGAAATAAATTTCATGACAAGTAACTTTTGTTTTTTTTTGTTGTTTATTTTTACTTATTTATTTGAGAGTGACAGACAGAGAGGGAGGGAGAATGAGCATGCGAGGGGCTTCCAGCCACTGCAAACAAACTGCAGAAGCATGTGCCCTCTTGTGCATTTGGCTAACGTGGGTCCTGGGGAATCGAGCCTTGAACCGGGGTCCTTAGGCTTCACAGGCAAATGCTTAACTGCTAAGCCATCTCTCCAGCCCACTGACAAGTAACTGTTTACTAGTAACTTGAATTATAATTATACAACCATCTTTAGTATATTTAGTTTTGATTAATTTTCCTTGTATTCATTTCTACTTTTTTTGCAAATAAGGCCAAAATAACTTTCTTATTGAAAGTTATAACATTTACTCAAAAACACACAAAAGCATGTGATAAGAGTTGTTACCTTTCCGGGACAAACATGGCACATACCTGTGAGTGTGCTGGGATGTATCATAGCACCAAGGTCACAATGTACAGGGTCATATCTAGTTATAAACATACGGAGAGATTGTCTTGCTATTATGATTTGTGTTCAATTTTCTCAATAAAACAAAGTTGAGAAGACAACTTGAAAATAATTCTGGCTTGTGGTTATTATGGAGTAAAACTTACGCGCTTGTAGTAATGGTGATAATTTCTTACAGGTGCATCAGACAAAAATCAACTTCTTTATTGATGGTCTGGAAAAGGACGGCACAGCTTATGATGTCAGAACCCTACGTGGCCCCATTTCAGATCCTGTCACCAGTGCTGTGCAAATAGGTCATACATTCCATGGTAAGGTTTGGGCTTCAGGATGCTATGCATGTTTCAATTACATCCTCCTTTGGCAGCATAACAAATACGTTTTGACTATTTAGGTGGCTTGATTTCCCAGGCACCATGTAGCAAATGATCATCAACTGCATGGTGACAGAAGACAGTAGGAGTTGCTTTCATGACTTAGAGAGAAGGAGTCTAGAGTCGAGTTTCAGCAGTGCGGTCCTTCCCAGGTTCTTCCGGAGATCCGAGGTGATGCCTCCCCAGTGGCTGATTCTACTCTTGCCGCCTCTCCTCTTGTGACTCTGTAGCTCACTCTGAGCTCAAGTGGCATTCGCTGTCTTCTGTCCCTGCATTTCCTTTTTAAGGATGGTCGAGATCATAGTTTGGGCTCACAGCATTTGGGATGGGCTCATCTCAAAACCTTTACCTTAATGACTCTTGCAAAGACCCCTCTTCCAACAAGGCACATTTGTAGATACCAGGTGGATACATCTTTAGGAGGCCACTCCATGTAAGAAAATTTTAAATGAAAACCTCTCTATTCAGGTCTATTTAAAAAACAACAACATATATGAGTGCTTCCCTTTCATATTCCTCTGTCTAGATGTCAATTAATGGCATTGCTAAACCATAATGGTAGTGTAGTCAATAGACTCTGTGGGCACATGTTATCCTGTGATATGCTGGAACTGTACGATTCATACATTCTCACATTTATGGGACCATATCATTTGGGAAGATACTCAAGGGATAAAAATAGAAGGGAAAATAATCTTGAAATATCTATTTCAATGGTCTTTAAAAACCTGCTTTTAAAAATCAATATAGGAGCTGAGAGATGGCTTAGCAGTTAAGGCACTTGCCTGAAAAGCCAAAGGACCCAGGTTTGGTTCCCCAGGACTCACTTAGGCCGAATACACAAGGTGTGGCATGCATCTGGAGTTTGTTTGCAGCGGCTGGGGGCCTTAGCTCATTCGCTTTCTTTCTCTCTCTCCAATAAATAAACAAGTAAAATGTTATAAACAGTATATTATGTAATCCATGCTCATTATATTAAAATCAAAAAAGATAGAATTCTGTGAAATAGAAAAAAGTTTATGTACTTCTATGCTCTGAAATATAGCTAGCATTCTTCTATTCTTCCAGATTTTTGATTCATGCAGTGAGATATGTAGTTACAAATACAATACTTTTTCCAAAAAGGAACCGATGGTACACACATATGCTCTTCTCCTCCTAAAAGTAGCCCCTTACCCCAGCCCGTGCCACGCAGTCCACTGTGCCAGTGTTCTCTCCTCGCTTCAGATGGCTGCGTTGCTGTTTGTCCATTGTAACGCTTTTCAGCAAGCTCCCATAATGAAGAGTTAGGTTAGTTCTAGTATTTCAATATCATTAAGCAACTATTTCATGGAAAATGTCACATATGCATATGTGTGAATACAGGTACATCTACGCATGCAGTGAAACTGCTCTACCACTCCTTGAGTCTGCTGTGCTGCCGCCAGCCTGCCTAGGGGACCCACATGTCTCCACACAGTACACGTATGACCTGGAAAAACCCATTACTGTCTCTGAAGTGTAGTCAGTCCACCTTTAAGATGGTGATAGTGGTGGTATCTCACAATGCCAGTGTGAGGGTCAATGAGTTGATGTCATACGAGGTAGCATGTATTCTCAAGCTTCTGACACACACTGGATACTCAGTATTTGTTCAATGAGTGACTGCAGTGCTAAACACCATGCATTTTACATACTAAATCATACCGGTACATGATACTATTATTAATGCTGTTATAATTACTCCCCTAAGATAAATCCATACAAATTGAAGAACCATTTTGAAGTATATGACCAGTTTATTATTTAATATACAGTACAAAGGTTATTCTAATGCATAGCAACAGACTACCTCCAGAAAGGATGCGAGAATTTACAACCTTTGTTTCTTTAAATATGAGGCTTTACAAATTACCCACTTTTATACTTGCCACTCGAGGTGAAAAACATCACTGGATGCTGATGGAGAATGGCTTGGTCCCTGGTGAATTGTAGCAGTTTTCAAATGTCTTCAGAATCTACATTTAATTTGTGTATTTTTCTATATGTGTAATGTGCACATAGTTACATGCTGTACATCTTTATTTACTTATAAAACTCATTATTCAGAATATTGTGCTACATATGTTTCTGCCAGTTTTCAGATGGCCTTCTAACTTTGTCCCAAAATATTAGAAAATATCATTTGAAATGTCTAGTCAAGGCAAAATATGCAAGCAAGAAAAATATATAAATATTTGGAACACAACACGTTTCAATAGTCATGAGGACCTGTGTCTCTCTCATCTCTGTCTTCTGGAAAGAAGGCAGAGAATATTTCTGATATCTCAGAGTGTCTCTCAATAAATGCCCACTGTAGAGCTATCATGTGTTCAGAATAAAATGCATGCATGCATACATACATACATACCACATATATGTATGTGTGTATACACATATGGTGTATATGCATATATATATACATATATATATGCATGTATATGTGTGTGTGTGTGTGTGTGTGTGTGTGTGTGTGTGCTGTGCCTCTATCATCAAAGATGAATGGTGCTCATTCTTCATGATGAAGCAAATATGTAGAGAATACTTGTGTTACTCAGCTCTGTTCTAAGCAATTCAGTCTTACTTTGTGCCTTCTGTATCCTTTTTCAAGAGCATGTTCCAATGAGAAGGGTTTTGAAATTCTGGCTGTTTCTAACATCCTTAGCTTGCCTGGTAAAGACTACATTACTTGCCATTCTGTTAGTATGTGGTGTGTTTCCTGACAGCTAACAGTACTGAGCATCTCTTCATGGGATCATTGTCAGGTCAATGTGCTTGTCTATGAAGTACTTACTCATGAGGGATTCCCACAACTTTATTGAGTAGTTTGTCTTTTTCTAATTTACAGAATGCCTCTAATATTTTTAATATGGATTTTTGATAGATAATTGAATGACAAATATAATCTCCTAGGAAATGACTGTTTCATTCTCACAATACAATTCTTTGATAAACAGTGCCTCCCTATTTTAATAAAAATATGATTTACAAATTCTGTTTTATGCTTAGTATATCTTCTGTTTAATGTCAGAATACCTTTACATGTACTGATATAATGAAGACTTTCTCTTATACTTTTTTGTGGAAGATTTATTTTTTATCTCAAATTTAAGTATGTATTTTATTTTTGATAGTTACTTAAATATTATGTAAATGTGAAGTTTCATTTTTTTCTCACCTAAATAATGAAGGTAGGAAGTTTTTAGCCTGTTTTGACAATTATGCAGTGGTAACTTTGTAATAAAGCAGATGTCTGTGTATATTAAGAAAGGCTTAATTTTTGAACTCTCCATTCCAATGACCTCCTGTTCCCGGGTCAAAATATTTAGCTGTGATTTCTGTGTCTTCATTATTGTCATGACGTCTGTTAATGTAATTTACCCTACTCCTATCCCCTTCCATGACTGGCTTGGCTTTTACTCTAAATTTTTAAATTGTTTTTCAATTTTTTCATAAACTCTGCAAGTATTTAAGTCATTAACTTAATTAAGGAAAATTGACATGTTAAAAAAATGCCAAATCTTTCCCAAACCATAATAATGTTTCCCATCACTTCATCTATATCACTGAATATTACCCCCTTTTAGAGTGGTGACTTGATTTTATTTGGTGGTGCTAGACTGAACATCCTCACACCCCAGAGGACTGTAGCTCTCTGTTGGTCTGGAGCTGTGTGGGGAGCTTCGGCCTGTGGGGGCGCTGTTCTCATTCCTGCTGTGGGAAGACTGCCCAGATGCTCCTGGGTTCCCGCTGTTCGCTTCTCCATGCTCACTGCTAGCCATGGACCTCTCCACTACCACTGCCCCTTGGGTTTTTCCAGAAGGTCACCTCGTTGATGTCAGATTCTCCTTGTAGCCTTCTAACATCTTCTTATTTACTGAACAGCATGCACTTAATTTCTCTAGGCATCCTTTCATGCATTATTAGCTCATTTCTCCTCAGGACTGAATGGCATTTTATTTTATGAAGGTTTCACTGTCTGTCTTCCCTCTGAAGGATGTCTTGGTTGTCTCCAAATTCTGGCTACTTTGAGTTAGGGTGTTCTGTATAGTTTCTTTGCTTTGTGAGCATTAGTTTTCAACTTCTTTGGCAAATAACCAAGGGATACAAATACTAAATGATAGAGTATTAATGCTTTGCCAAAATATAAAAAAAATGTAACTCTTATAGAAAAGCATAAATTTATATACACCAATGAATCCATTAGTGTGGCACACTATGTGCCTTTTTCTTTCTTTTGTTTGTTTTCAAGGCAGAGTCTCAGTCTAGCCCAGGCTGACATGAAATTCACGATGTAGTCTCAGGGTGGCCTCGAACTTACGGCAATCCTCCTACCTCTGCCTCCCAAGTGCTGGAGTTAAAGGCATGCGGCACCACACCCGGTCTATGTGCCATTTTATGTATGTATATACTACACCCCCCCACACATAATCAATTGTTCATAGTGCAACCTTTCCATATTATTTTTTTCAGTCTCTTAAAGTGCACAACATATTTTTTTAATTATTCTACCATGCCATAATATACCAGTGATCTTTGCATTGTTCTGACTGTACAATGGTACCAATTGTCCAACCCTTCAAATCTCTCCCCCTTCCTGATCTTCGCTCATCTCTATGGAATCTGGTGAAACCTATTCCATTTTCAATTTCCAAGAGATCAACTTTAGATTCCAATGTGATTTGTCTTTCTGAAACATTGAGCTTAATTCATATAATGCAATGTTCTGCATCTCCATTCATGTTTTTGAAAATTACAGGATACCATTCTTACGTAATGACTAGATAGTATCCCATTATGTACACATACCACCACTTTTTAACCTGCAGATGATGGACACTTAAATTATTTTGTTTCTTGGATGTTGACAAAAGTGCTGTAGATGATATTGAATGCAGATATCTCTTCAATATACTAAGGTCTTTCCCCTGGGCATATTCCCTGGAGTGGGATTGTTTGTTCATATGGAAGTTCTATTTTTTTGTATTAATTCTTTTCTATCATTTTAATTGCTATTAAGTAGAAACTGTAAGTGGACACATCATGTGTTGGAAACATCATTTCCCTTCTCTGTATCCCATTCCACATAGGGCCCTCCTCAGTGGGGCTGCTGGTATTCACCATGGGGTTGTAGGTTAGAAGTAATGAGAGCAGCAGTCAGCCATTAGGTTGGGGAGATTCCTCTGCATGTGCCCTCCTGCTCTGTGGCTCTCATAATCATTTTTGCCACTCTTTCACAAAATTCAATCAGCAGTGGTGGGCAAGTTTTAAGTCTACTTTAATGTGGGCTCTCAGCAGCTTCTGGGCTTTTGCTTTGGTGCGTTTTCAGTATCCTCAGTGTCTGTGTCCATCAACCTGACACAGGTTTTCAGGCTCACCTTGGACACATCACTATTGTTCATCTCACAAATTCCTCTGTGGTTTCACTTGGGCCCTAGCTGATGTGCAAGGGGTAGTTTGTCTCCTGCTAGGGAGTCAGCTCTCTTTTCTTCTATTGCTGATAGATTTTGGTTGTCTTTTGTTCTAAATACCTCCTAAAAAAGAAAATCAGATTCTCCTGTGGAGAGTGAGATCAGCATCAGTTTAAGAGGATAAGCAGTGCTAATTTGGAAAGATTTTGATGGGTGTGTCCTGTCTTTTGTCCAAAAACTAGTGGGAGCTTTTCACTGGAGGCCATAATCTTGGTCTCTATAAGATTCTGACTCAGCTTCCACTTACAACTATGGGTTCCTCCTTTCTACTGAGCAGTTATCTCAGCCAATAAGAAAGCTATTGGTTACCCACATAGCCTGGGCACCACCATTACACAGGTATGTAAATCTTGCTTGCATATCATATTGTTGGCCATTTTCCCCAGGCAGCTCATGTAACATTTTCTAGAACTATATGAGCTATTTTGGAACTGCCTTCCTTCCAGATTCCAGCTGGATCTCTTTGTTTTCTGTGTTGGCAACATGTGATGTCTTCAACAATAGGGTCTTTATTACCTTTTACCTCAGGTGGTTGGTAATCAAGTGCTTTGACAGAAGCCTGCATTGTTTTGAGGATCTCCTAGATCTCTCTGATCAACAGCTCAATGTGGGCTGTAACTGATTTCTAGTACTGGGAATTATAGGCCAGAGCCAAATGTTTCAGGGTTAGGCTTCATCTCACTGTCTCCAGGGCACCTCTTACCACATGTTATCCCAATTATCCTATTGAGGGTGGTAGTTCTATTTTTATATTAATTTTATTGTTTATTTAAATATTTATTTAAAGTTGAGATAAAGAGGCAGATATATATATATATGTATATATATATATACATATACAAATATATAGATATAGATTTATAGATATATATTTATATACACACATGCACACACATTGTGAGAGAGAAAGAGAGAATGGGTATGCCAGGACCTTAAGCCACTGCAGACATATGTTCCACCTTGTGCTTCTGGCTTATGTAGGTCCTGGGGAATCAAACCTGGGTCTGACTTTGCAGGCAATTGCCCTAATCACTAAGCCACCTCTCCAGCCCTGGCAGTTCTATTTTTCATGTTTTAAACTGCATCTGTACTGGCTATCTAATGGATGTACTGACATTTCAACCAGCAGTGTATTTCTCTCCACATCCTCCTCAGTACTTACTTCCATTAGTCTCTTGAACAATAGCTATCTGTGTTGAGTGATTAACTATAGTTGTGGATGCACTAGCTAATTGTGAACATTCTTTTGAGAAATGTCAATATGGATTTGTTCTCCATCTTTATCCTGCTGGATTATCTTTCTGCAGTTGAATTTTTTAAGTTCCTTGAACATGATATCAACTCCTTGTCAGTTATAGTATATACACATTTTCCCCCATTCTGTTTCTACATACTTGCTTACTTGTAATTCTTTGGTTTGAAATAAAACTACTTATTTAATGATTTTTCTTATTTCCATTTGCTTTCTGCTGGTAATTTTGTACTTTTTAAGGACTATATTTGAGTTGATGTTTGTAACTAATGAGAGACAGGGATTCATCTTCATCTTTGTATGTGAAAATCCACTTTCTTCAATTGCATTACTGAAAGGACTGTCCTGTTTCATTTCATTTTTTAAAATTTTATTTATTTATCCACGTATTTGAGAGCGAGAGGTTGAGAGAGAAAGACAGACAGACAGACAGACAGGAAGAAAGTGAAAGAGTATTTGGGCTCTCCAGGACATCCTGCCACTGAAAACAAATTCAAGATGCATGTGCCTCTGTGCGTCTAGCCTTATGTAGGTACAGGGGAATTGAATACATGCTGTTGGACTTTGCAAGCAGAGTTCCTTTATCTGCCAAGCCATCTCTCCAGCCCTCATCATATATACTTAGGCACTCTATGAATTCTCAGTTGGCTGAGGGTGTATGGATTTACATCTAGCTTCAGTTTCATTGGCTGTGAGTTTGTTATAAATGGCAATGCCACACTGTGTTGATTACCACAGTTTTATAATTTGTTTTTAAGTCCAGTGTTTCCAAAAACAGTGTTGGATCAATATTTTTCTATATCTGTGAAGGATGTAATTGGTATTTGAAAGGGAATGCATTGAACTTGTACTATTTTGAGTGCTATGGAGACATTAATAAATTATATTATTTGAATCTATGAACAAAGGATAACTTTCTATCATTTTATTTATGTCCTCAATTTCTTTTTATGTTTATTATTATCAATAAGATATTTCATATGGATACATCATGTATTGTTTCCTCTTTCCCCCGTCCCCATCTCCATTCTGTTGGGGAACGCTACTCAGTAGAGTTGCAGGTATTCCTGTAAGGCTGTAGTTTATGCCATGTGGGAGCAGTAGTCAGTTACTTTGGGAGGAAGGAATGCCTCTGGGCATGATGTCTCACTGTGGCTGTCCTCAATTCCTTTAATAATTATTAGTATTACACATTCTTTCATCTTTTTGCTTAACATGATTTCTACTATTTTTTATTAGTTATGTACACAGTGTGTATACAGCCATATTGGTACTCTTGTTACCCTCCTCCCTATCCTGCTCTTCCAAAGGACCCTCCTCAATGGGGAATGTGTGTAGTGCATTGTGGGGTTAGCCATCAATTATGGGAAAGTTGCAATGTCCCTGTGCATAATATCACAACATGTGGCTCTAACAATCTTCCTGCTCTCTCTTCTACAAATTTCCATGAGCCATGATAGGTTTTTTTTTTAGGTCTACTTAAATGATAAGCTCTTGGGAACCTCTGTGCCTCTGGATATCTGGTTGGGAGGAGTTGAGTGTTCTCTGGGTCTATTTCCTTCACCCTTTTTTTTCTGGTACCAGCTTCATCAAGAAAGCAGCACTCTTGCTCATTTCCCCAATTACTCTTGACTTCACCTGGGGCCCTGGTGAGGTGCCATGGGCTGATTCTCTCCTCAGGATTTGTGTCCATCTGAAAAAGAGAAGCAGATTCTTCAACAGAGAGTGAAGTCAGCACCAGATAAATGGGATAACCATTATTATTTTAGAGAGAATTTAATAGGTGTAGGCCCTTTTGTAGCCCATAATTGGTGGGAGCTTGATAGTGGAGAGAGGGCTTGTTTTTAGATATGGTTCTGACTTGTTTCCCAGCTCCAGCTATGGGTTCCATTGAGTGGATCAGTTAGCCAAATGAAGAACAGCTGGTTACCAACCATGGCTGTGTGCCACTATTGTACTTGTGTGTGCATCCCATCAGGTTAATTGCTGCTGAGTAGTTTAGACCACTAGTTGCTTGCAGAGATGTTGATCATTTTCCCCTATTTGCTCATATAGCACTTTCTGGCACCAGATGAACTAACTGCCTGGGCACTGACTCTCTACAAATTTCCAGCTAGGTCACTGCATATTCTATACCAATAGCATATGGTGTGTTTGGCAGTAGGGTCTTACCATTAACCTCAGTGAGTCATCAGGTACTCTGACATAAATCTTTCTTCTTTTAGGAAACTTTGTAGGTCTCTCTTATCAACAGCTCATTGTAGATGTTAACTTCATGATGGTACTGAGAGTTACAAGCCAGTGCCAAGGAAAAGAAGGAAGTAAAAGATAGGTAATATAAAAGAGATAGAAGAGAGAGATGAGGGAGGGAGGAAGAAAGAGAGAGAAAGGGAGAAACAGGAAAAGATTAAGGTTAGTCTTTATAGTCTTTATTATACTCTCTCCATGGCCTGTGATTCAGGTGTTCCCTTTAAGGACCTGATTAACGTTCAACCATTTAGTCTGTCTTTTAGGATGTAGAAATTTATGGTACCATTGCCATTTGGGTCCAGTTTTGGGTCCCCTACACCCTCCCATCCTCTCCCCTCCCATCCCACCCTTCCTATTGTCTGGTCCTTGAGATGCTTATTAGGTATGTCAGCGTCTTGGGCAGATTCAGGTTAGGAGCCACAGATGAGTGAGAACATGCCTGATTATCTTTCTGTGTTTGGGTGAGTTTGGTGAGAATGATCTGTTCCAGCTTCAACCATTTTTCTCCAAATTTCATTGTGTCATTTTTCCTTACTGCTGTGTAGAATTACATCATGTAGACCCTCACCAGATGTTTTATTTTTATTTGAATTTTTAATGTTTGCTATCCTTACTGGGGTAAGGTGGAACCTCATAGTTGTTTTAATTTGCATTTCCTTGATAATTAGGGATAATGAACATTTTCTTGAGTGTGTATTTGTCATTTGTTTTTCTTCCTCTGAGAACTCCCTGTCCAATTCTTTGCCCCATTTTGTGAGTGGGCTGTTTGATTTTTAATTGTTTAGATTTTTTCCTAGAAATTAGGCCTCTGTTCAGTTGGATAGCCAGCAAAAATTTCTCCCATTCTGTGGGTAATGTATTGGTTCTGCTTATTGTATGTTTGTTTGTGAAGAAACTTTTCAGCTTCATGAAATCCCAATGATTGAGTGATTGTTTAAGTTCCTGACCTACTGGGGTTTTGTTCAGGAAGTCTTTTCCCATTCCTATATCATGGAAAGTTTCTCCTATTTTTTCTTCTATTTTGACTTTTTCTTTTTCTTTTTTTTTTTAGCTACTGTAAATTCAATTGCTTCCTTGACCTTTATTTTGATAATTCTCTACTGACACATAGAAATATTATAGTCTCTAAGATGGCATGGTAGTGCACACCTTTAATCCCAGCACTCAAGAGTGAGAGGTAGGAGGATCACTATGAGTTCAAAGCCAGCCTGAGACTATATAGTGAATTCCAAGTCAGCCTGGGCTACAGCAAGACCCTACTTCAAAAACAAATAAAACAAAACAAAAAAAAAAAAAAGAAGTATAGTTTTTGTTGGGTTTGTGTCCCACAACATTATTGATATCAATTATTCATTCTCACAGTGTTTGGTGGAATATTGGGGTTTTCTATGTGCAAGACGGTATCACCTGCAAACAGTAACAATTCAATGACTATTAGTTTTCAAGTTAGATACCCTTTTTCTTTTCTTTGAGTCCTCATTTTTTAATGCTTCAAGCAATGTTGTGTATAAAAGTGGTGACAGTTGCTATCCTTTATTGTCCCAAATCTTAGAAAGTTTCAATATAATCATAGTTTGTGGCTTAGTAAGCATGGTCTACTTTATGCTGATGTCCATGTGCCTTGCTTGTCTGCCATGATCATCACGAAGAAATGCTGAGGAAATGCATTTCCACCTAAGTTGCACTTCATTCTTTTAATATTGTGTCTCACATTTATTGATTTTGGATATTGAACCATCCTTGATCCCCTGGGTTAAATCTCACTCATTCATGGTGAATCTTTTTTTAAAGCACTTTATCTTTTAAAATTTTTTATTTATTTATTTGAGAAACAGCAGATAGAGAGAGAAAATGGGTGCACCAGGGCCTATAGCCACTGCAAATGAACTCCAGATACATGTGCCATTTGTGCCTCTGGCTTACATGGGTACTGAGGAGTTAAAACTGGGTCCTTAGTCTTCACAGACAAATGCCTTAACTGCTCACTTTAATTAAGTGTATCAGGGTATAGCTGTCTTTTTGGTTGTGTTCTCATGTGGTTTTGATATCAAGTTGTCATGATTTGAACCTAAAATGTTCCCCACTGCTTATATATTTGAATACCTGGTCGCTAGCTGGTGGCACTATTTTGGAAAATCATAGAATCTTAGTGAATCTAGCTAGAAAAAGTGGGTCCCTGGGATAGATGTTGAAGGGAACATCTACCTGTGTTTTATATCTGAGTATTCTGTTTTGTGGTCTGCCACCATGGGAGCAGTAACATGTACGAGCTCCCATTAACATGCCCAAGGGGTTGTTCTGTTATGCTAGACCCAACTAACTTGAGGTGCTTCTGAAAGCACTGGATCTCAGTAATGAGAACAGTCCCTAATATATAACATTGGTATCATGTTATTACTACAAGCAATGTGACAATGTAATGCATAGGCATTTGGAACTGGTTTGCAGGAGGGATATGGAAGGGTCAGGAACTGAAAGGCAAAGGAACCCAAGGCAGACTATTGTGAATAGAGCTTAGATGGCAATTCTGATGACAGTTCAGAAGACCAGAATGCTATCAGATGATCAGACAGTAAATATCATGCTCATGAGGTTTCATATGTGAACAGGGATTCCATTGGAAATCGGGCCACAGGTCATTCATGTTTCAAGTTGTCAAAGAATCCAGCTATACTCTGCCTGTGTCTCAACATTGTAAGGGAGGTTGAATTGAAAGGCAATGGACTAATTAATTTGACCAAGGAAATTTCATAGCATCAGGTTGTAATGTGGTTGTTAATAACTGCCTTGATCCAAATTAATGGGTAGAAAGAACCCAAAGGGGGGGGGGAAGCAAGGCAGAAAATATAAACTATGTTCATTTTTGGAGTAAAGAGTGTGCCATGTGTGCCTTGGAAGCAAGTGCTGCACACCAAAAAGTGTTTGTCAAGGAGACAATGACAGCTGAAGATGAGCAAAGCACTGTCCACCTGATAAACAATAATGCCTTGAGGCCAAGACCCTACCACTAAAGATTCTAGATGCTAAAAATGTAAACCTGAAAGACTTTCCTGCCAAGATATGGGCACCAGAAATGTTGGAGCCCTGTTTCAACAAGGCCAACTAAAGAAATTGTTTTCCCTCTTTGAGGCACACAGGAACAGAGGGACCCTTGTAACTGGAGTATACAGGGACAGAAAGTATTTTAGGATGGTAACATGGAATGGTGTTACTCATGAGCTACTGGTTTTGTAGGCAGGCCAGATTTGCTGGTTACATTGTTCTGAGTCCGTGCATGAAGAACCTTGAAAAGAGTCTGTGTGTCAGACTCCCTGTGTGGGACTATGAGCAAGCTATGAACCCATGAAGCTCTGAGCATCACGTGTAAGAAGCAGTGCAGATCCCAGGATGCTACTGATGCCAGGAATATGATGTGCTGGCCTCGGAAAATTGCATGTGCTGAGAAGATCCAGCCCAAGAGAGATAAATGGCAGGATTGTAAGGCTGGTGTTTCTCAAGCCTGTTGGAGCCCACATAATGTTGCCATGTGCCCTGGATACTGGACTTGGAGCTACAGAGTTGATGGCTTCATTGCTGAGCCTCATGATTTGTAACCTATGTTTGAATCCTTCCTTTTTGAGTGAGAATGCTTTTTCTGTACTATCATATAGTGGAGACATGTTACTTGCTTCTTGATTTTATGTGAGCTAACCTATAGTTTACCTTGACTCTCAGAAGATGTCTTGGACCTTTGAACAATAAAAAAAATTACAGAAACCTTCATAGTGCATTCTGCACTGTGAGATGGCAATGGCCCTGGTGGGTACAGGCATGTAAAGCTATGGCTTTGATTTGAAATTTTCTACAGAGGTGCATGTGTTTGAAGATGGGGTCCATTGTTCATGGTGGTGTTTTGGAAAGTTATGTAAACATTAGCAGATGAGTTCTAGTGATCAATAGTTCTAATGGATCAATAGTTCCCTTAAACGGTAGATCCTGGCCCCACTTTCCATCCCATTTTTTGTTTTCTGATCCTCAAGTATGTGAACATATCAAGCCATAAATTACCCAGACAGATTGCTGTAGCAGAGTATAATGGGCAATTCTGATGGAAGTTCAGAAGGCAAGAATGCTGTTAGGTGTACAGACAGTAAAGATCGTGTTTGTGAGGTTTCTGGTGTGGACAGGGTATGTGGGTGGAGTCACTTTTCCTGACAGGCCTGTCCTGCTGGGATAGACCATAAAGAAGCTAGCCTCCTTCCTTAGGTTGTTATGTCAGAGATTTCACTCCAGTGAGAAGAAAAGTAGCTAGTATAAAAAGCACTGCTGGTTTTGTACAATGTGTTTGAAAAAAAAAAATCCTTCTCAATTTATAGCTGTAACTTAAGGGGAACAAGCAAGAGTTCTTTATCTGTATTTTCCTAGTCCTGAGCTTGTCTTGCATGGGAGGGTTTTTATTTCCGACTCACACTTGGGGGTTGTTGTTCTGGCTTCTTTCCTCATGGCTCAGCTTGTGTCAGGTGTTGGGTGAGGATGTGGCCATCTCCGTATCAGTTGTCAGGCAGTAATTCATACTAAGTTCTAATGATCCGTTACATCTCTGTGGTTACATCTCAATGGCTGCACTTTCATTTCTGATTTTGCTTACTAGAGTATTTTCTCTCTCTTTTCCTAGTCTAGCTTTTGAGTTCTACCCGTCAGAGGCATTTTGCTCCTGTTGGCGGGGCCTGAGAATTCCTATGTCTTCACAATCCCAACAGCACTGGATGCTGTCAGGATTCTGGCCTAATGGTTTTGTTCATGAAATTATATAAAGTATAATTTTTGAATTCAATTTTTAATTTTGTATATCACAGACATTCTAAGTCTTTCAGATGTTTGAAATTTATCCATAATATGCACTTGGCTTTAGAATTGTCCTTTAGATGTGCACATGTGTTATTATTAATTTTGAAATAGTACAAAATTTTAGATTTTCCCAATGACTAGTTATTTAAAATTATGTCTCATTTAAGAAGAAAGGCATATATTCTGTATTATTTTTTCACAAAGCAATGGCTGTTCTGCATGTGTCAGCACCAGTTAATGGAAGCTCAAGTCAGACAACACTAAGTGGCTCTGAAATCCTGTTACAAAGTATGTTCTTGGTATCTATGCATCTGTAGCGAGTGAGGTGCTGTTAACATATGCACCACACATTTTGAAATGTTAACGAAGGGCTTGAAGAGGTTTTAGAAAAAAAATGGCAAAATTTGCAAGTTCTGGTGTTAAAGAGTATTGAATTGCATCCAATTATATTCCTTTTATCAAAAATATTTACTCTTTCAGTCACTGATTTTTAATCTATTAAATAGCACTTTAATATATTAGATAAGAGGCTACCATGAAAATTATAGGAGATGAAACCTATTTAGAATAGATTGCTTATTGACTAGTAATAAGTGCCAACAAGAGTTCACTGTGGCAGTCTGTGCCATTATCCCTGCACTGGGGCAAAAGGATCCTAGGTTAGAGGCCCAACTAGGCTACATAATGAGGTCAAGGCCAGCCTGGGTGACAGAGTGGGTCACTGTGTCAAATCTCCCCTGAGCTTTCCACCATATAAATACACAGGTTGTTTCAGTTATTGTTAACTTTTTTGAAGAGCTATTTTCTCAATGTGAAGCAATGAGATGCTGTTGTAGAGAATAATAAGAAAAAATAAAACCTACATAAGACCGTGTCACTCATTTATATCCAGTCAGCTCAAGATAAACCTAAAAAAACACAAAAATTTAAAGAACATATGTATTTAGAAGCTTAGTTTCAGCAAATTAATATATTGAAAAATTTACATATGCTCAGCCTGCACAAATTTTAATAACACATTAAACCTTGTGAAACTTATTTTGATATTTAATCTCCATTAGTATTTCCAAGAATGCTTTATTACACCAAAAATGTTGCTAAAGGTATTCAATAGTGTCATAAACATGTCTGCTTTGTTCTGCAAGGTTGAAATGATTTGACTCTGCTCTATCTTAGCATACTAAATATTGAATTAATGCTTCAAAGAGCAGCATGAACTGAAGATATTTATTTTTAAACTGTGTGAAAATTATTCTCTCTTGTGGCTAGAAAACAAGTAATTAGAAAATAGTTTCTTTCAAATACATTTAGTTTTCATTATACTTTTTACTTTTACATTTTGGGCATCTAGGGCTGGAAGGAGGAAAGGATATTTTTGTAAAATATATATCTATCCTGACTTCATCCACTCCAGGTAGGCTCACACCTACTGTATCTGTTTTCTAATTAGAGATGGCATGTGGACGGGCTCATTACTGCTGCCTAATGAGCCAGGATCCATGCCGCCTCTCTGATCAGAAATGAGAGCAGTACAGAACGTTTCTATGCACCTACTATAAATCATTGTCTTTCTCTCACTTGCTCCCTTTGTAAATTAAAAAAAAAATTAAGTCATGGTCTTCCATAGTTTTATTCCTATCTAAGATGGTTTTATACAGGAAAGGTAACTGAGCAAAACATCCCCATAGGCTACATTAAAGGTGCTGTTTGGCATGGTCAGTCCTACCTCCTGTCTCCGTTCTGCAAGAGATACCGCCTCAGACACAGGCCTGCCTAAGAGGATGTGTAATGGAAGCAGGTCAGGAACTGTCTTTTCCAATGAGGAAGATGGATCAGTGAGCAAAGCGCTTGTCATGCCAGTATAAAGACCTCATTTCTTCCTCAGAACCCAAGTTAAAAATCCAGGCATGGTGGGCACACACTTATAACCCACCACTGGGGAGGCAGAGACGGGTGAACTTCTAGGTGGGGCAGGGGTTCACTACCCAGCCAGTGTAGCCTAATTCATGAGTTCTAGACCAACGAGAAGCTGTTTCTCAAAAGATGGTAGACAGCACCCAAAGGACAGCATCTGAGGTTGTCCTCCAGCCTCTACACACATATGCACCCTCACACATGCGTGAACAGATACACACATGCATGTCTATGTATACACATGCACACGCACACACACACACACACACACACTCGTTAACAAAATATATATGGTTTCTATATTATCTGCATAGACTGAACATTGTTCTCTCTCTTTGTACACCCAATATGAAGGTAGAAATTTACCACACAAGGACTAGATATAACATATTTTCTTGAATTCTGATCATTCCTCCACACATATTAATGATAACCAATTTGTTCAGAGTTACTTTTGAATATGTAGAAACACCTTAGACTATTGATCAAGGTCCATCAGCTCCTTTCTAGGAATATTTTCTCCCAGTTGAAGATATACTTATTGTATCCAGATATGTGGAGTCATATCAGTGAGGCTACCAACTATCACAACTCCAGATTTTGGATATAAAAATAGAACCACATAAATCAACTCTTCTGAACTATTTCTGAAATGACTGATTAACAGAGTCTTGCTTTCTTATTGAACCTAAGGATCTTCTCATTATACATTTGAATAGATTAACACCTTCTTAACAACATTGATTATTAAGAGGTAGATGAGCATTAATTGAGTATCTATAAAAGTAAATGCCCATTGGGAGAAAAGGATGACATCTAAAGCTAACTCCAACAACATTTTTTCCTTCTATGTCTTCTACTGATCCAAGGATGCATTTTCTCAGTTGCATGTTTGTGAACCTAGAGCTGGTGTGCAACAAATTCTATCTTGTCCCACAGGTGTATTTTTAAACTCAGATAGGTACAGAAAATTTTTTTTCTTTAACTCTGTTATGATTATCCTATTTTATGAGAAAGTCTTTTTTGAGAATAGTATGAGAAAAAAATAGAATAGTACAAAAACTGATGAAATCACACAGGTGAATGGAATAGAAGAACATATGAGGAATACTGAATGAGCATTAAGATTGCAGTTCATTACATGATAATTACAGTTGATCAGTTATATTATACAAGTATTGAATGTCTCATAGCAATGCTGAATAAATATCTGTATTAGTTTAAAAAGAAATATATAATCTTGAGTTAGGGAACAGTGAACAAAAGTGTTTCTATAACTTTATCATTAAAACCTTTTTCTTTTGAGTCAGGCTCTCACTCTAGCCCAGGCTGAGCTAGGAGTCACCATGTAGCCTCAGCTACAGTTATGATTTTCTTCCTACTTCAGGCTTCTGAGTGCTGGGATTAAAGGCATAGACCACTATGCCCAGCAATTAAAACTTTTATACTCACAATACTATATCCACGAACATGAAAGGAAAATATTGAAACATCTGACTAATAAATTAAGACTTAAAAATTCCCATACTGTTTATTGATGACTGATTACATGTTCAATATTATTTAGTATGCTCCAAGTTACAGATATCATATTGCTTGGGATTCTAGCCTGTCCTTCTAGCCTCTGCAGGGATGTTACTCTGCTTTTGCGGCTCCTTTACTTGCCATCTGTGTTAGGCCAAGAGTCTCCTCTCTTGTGAAAGGCTAGAATTTTGTATAATTTAATCAAGTTGCTTAAGGACATGATTTCTGATGGCATTTAGAGATGATTGTATAAGTTTTCAGGTTTCTTTGAGTTGTTAAGATTGGTAGCAAAGTGATGATCTCTTGCAACATTTTACATTCATATTCAACATAGTAGTCAAACTACTGTTACGTTATGTCTCTTGCACACTTTCCTTTCCTTGAAACACTCCATGTTTCATTCTGAGCACACTCTATTTTGCTAGCCATTGCTACTCTCTTCTTGGTGAAGACGACATCCTTGACTGGTCCCAAGGTGAGGCTCTGAACAACGGCCAACCTCCCGTAAATTTCCTACAACCTTTTGTTTGTAGGTTTGACACTATCGTTATTTTGCTTTCTTTTTTTTTTCCCCAAGCCAGGGAGGTAGGGTTTCACTCTAACTCAGGCTGACTCAGAATTCAATACATAGTCTCAGGGTGGCCTTGAACCCATGGCAATCCTCCTACCTCTGCCTCTTAAATGCTGGGATTAAATAAAAACTGATGAAATCACACAGGTGAATGGAATAGAAGAACATATGAGGAATACTGAAAGAGCATTAAGATTGCAGTTCATTACATGATAATTACAGTTGATTAGTTATATTATACAAGTATTGAATGTTTGACATAAAAGTATGGATTTTAATGTAACATTTTATTTTTATGACCATTTTAGAAATTCACTAATTCTCTATTTTGTTTCTAAAATGTATTTTTATCACATAATTTACAAATGATAGTTTTATATTAATTATTGCTATTTTGCTTTTTACTGATTATCACATATGATTTTGGGGAGGACATAGCTTACTCTATAACACAGGCGGTCTAGATTTCACTCTGTTGCCCATACTGGCTTTGAGTTCCTGGCAATCATCTGCCTCAGTTTCCCACATGCCAGCATTATAGGTATGACCCGCCTTTTTGAGCTAAGAATTTCTGTGATATTATTGAAAAGACATAATAGAATGAGGATCCTCAAGTTGCCTTTACTTTAATGGAAAAACAGTTAAATTCAAGCTGTTTTCCCCTTATTGTTGATTATTCAGGACTTTGTATTCAGATATGACATTTTTTCAAAGCATGGCAGATTTAATTTGTTAATATCTGAAATGGGCCTTATTACTAAAAGAGAAATTGAGTCTATATTTTTCTTTCTTTATACTATATTTTGTCCTGATTATCTAATTTATGATACATTTTACCCTGGGATAATTTTATTTTCATTTTTAGTCTTTATTTCCTTCATCTATAGTATTATTATAAAAGAATTAAAAATAGTTTTCTAAATAGACTATTAGTTTTTTTTTACTTTTTGCTGTGACTAAATCCTTAAAGAAATTTAAGGAAGGAACTGGCTTATTCTGGTTTGCAGTTTTAAATGACTACGTTCTTTCACTGCTGGAAGGCAAGGCAGCAGGACCAGTTGGCCGCTCACATTACATCGACAGTCAGGAAGCAGAGGCCAACAGGAAGTAGACCAGGCTATCACAGCTTAAAGCCTGACGCCACCACCTTGTGACCCACTTTCTCTAGCAAGGCTTCATTCCTAAAATCCCTCAACCTTCCCAGGGAGTGCCACCAGCTAGGGACAGGTACCTAAACACATGAGTCCATAGTGTCACAAATGAACTCCAAATGCATATGCCACCTTGTGCATCTGACTTTACATGGGTACTGGGGAATCAAGCCTGGGTCTTTTGGCTTTTCAGGCAAGTGCCTTAACAACTTAGCCATATCTCCATCCATTATTTTTTTACCACTTCTAACTATCAAACTATTTCTTTCCTTGATTATGAAATTTGATCATAAAAGGCTAGCATAATTGGATAATTTTAATCCTACCTTTCTTTTTATTTATTGCATTTACTATTATGTTTTAGTATCTTGTATAATCTTCCTCAAGTTAGAAAAAAAGTTAAGCAATTACCACTGACTGTTTTCAACAAACATCTCAGTGGTATAGTTCCTCTAGAAAACATGGATTCCATTAACACCACACAAGTGGGACTTTTAGGATATATAGTTGTTATTTCCCATCTCAAAAAATATCTTTATTTATTTGCTTATGAGAGACAGAGTGAGAGAGAGACAACCAGAGAGATAGAGATAGAATAGGTGCACAGGGGCCTCAAGCCACTGCAAATGAATTCCAGCAGCAAGTTATGCTTTGTGCCTCTGGCTTATGTGGGTACTAAGGAGTCAAACCTGGGCCCTTAGGTTTTGCAGGCAAGCAGCTTAACCATTAAGGCATTTCTTCAGCCCATTATTTCTAATTTTTATAAACACAAACCATAAAGGAGAAGAAATTAATTTATTACATTCATCCATATGACACAACTGATTTTCTCAGTATAAAATATTGCCTAAAAGGTTTTATACATAACTTCAGAGGTAAATGTTTCATATCAATGAGTCAGATCATAACAAATAGTGGACCGTTCTCCATGAGTTTGAACAGTGCACTGTCACCTGAAACACAGTGGTAATGATGCTCTTGTCAAAGCCTTCTCTGTGGCTTTAACCACAGGGTGACTTCATTGCACTTACTTTTATCCTCTTATTCATTCACAAATACTTCCTGGAAGCCCATTTGTGCCAAGTCCTTTCATGGCTGCCAAAGATACATCAGGTGATCAAAGAACATTCTTGCTTCCACAGAGCTTTCCTCCAGAGACGTCTAAATATAGTAACCGAATAACTTATATAATACCATAGAACACAAGAGGTGCATTCACAGTAGGAAAAAAAAAAAAAGGAAACTTTGAATCAGGCTGGAGGACATGGCTGGATGTTATTGGGAAGGCATGATCAAAAGAACACGTCCCTGAGAATGCTGCCTGAGTGAGAAAAGAGGGCAGCTGGTGGAGCCATCTAGTGCAAGGAGCTCCAGTCAGGCAGCACAAGTGCACGGGTCCTTTCAGCAATGTGCTCGGCAAGCCAATGGAAGTAAAAGGATTAGAGTGAGAGAGAGGCAGTGGAAGCTTGGGGAAGACAAGAACTTTCCAATGGCAATGGAATTACAAGTTGATATAAAGTGGTATAGTATGTGAGTAGGATTCTTGGTTTCATTCTCAGTGAAATAAGAAGCCACTGGGGGGATGTGAAAAGATGAGTGACATGCTTCCATGTTTATTTGGAAGTGTTGAGGTTACAATGAGGGACACAACTGGGAGACAAGAGCTATAAGGTGCCATATCACCTGAGGGAAGAGCGATGGTCCTTACACAGAAGGGTACGAGTGGAGTCTTCTCTGGCCAGGCTGATGAATTAGAATTCATTTCCTCTACTGTAATAATGGCTAAAGGGAAATCTTGGTGCAGGGAGAAACTCAATATATTTTGTCACCTACAAATTTAAAAAGTTGGGTTTTATAACCTTTAAAAATCATTTTAGTCTTATAGTATGGAGTCTGTAATAGGACCTTCACCATCAGTGCTACAGCATTCATATTTTATTTTCAGAAAAGTATTAGTGAAACTTCTCTAAAGACCAGGTCTTAACATGTACCAACCATCTACAACAAGAGGATTATGACAGGGAGAATATTATAAAATATTTAAAAGATATACTCTAGTTAAAAAAAAGTGAAAGCGAGCACTCATTTCTCAACTTCTCATAAATTTACTGTTTATTCTTATACAGCTTAAATACCTCTCTCTCTCTTTCGCTCTCTCTCTCTTTCTGTGTGTGTGTTTGTGTGTGTGTGTGTGTGTGTGTGTGTGTGTGTGTGTGTATGAGTATGATAGAGGGAGAAACTGAATATATATGTAGAGAAAGAGAGAGGGAGAGAGAATATGAACCTAAAGGCCTTTGCTCTGTATGTCTGCCTTTATTGAACATTTTCCTCATGGTATGAATGATATAGCTTTATATCATACTTGGGCCTTCTTTAATAACTTCTAAACTGAGTGCATCTGCAAAGACCCTATTTTCAAAGAAACTCATATTCAAAATTAAATGGTTATATATATATATATTTTTTGCAGAGACACAGTTCAGTCCAGAACAGTGTATTTCCTAATACACAAGTGTGCATTGAATTGCTCAGCATTCTGTTCAAAGGAAAGTCAGGAACAATTTTGGTTCTCTAGACAAGACCACCACATTCTTCCTTGGCCTCACTTAGATGCCCTGACCAAGTCCAGACCAAGTTATCTGTTTTTGGATGGGAAAAGTAGAGGTGCATTTCTACAGAAATGTTAGTGTAAGAGGTACAGAACAACTTTCTTCCTATGGTCTCAGATTCAAGGGAAACTGACAGGAGGTTGAGAAGAGGAGGTGGAAGGGAGAGCCTGGAAATGAACATTATTTTTTCTAAGTTAGCAATTGAAAAAGCTTATCTTTGTGAAGAAATGTTCATACACAAAATATTTCACTCTGTTGTACTTTTTTATCTTTTTCACAATTTTTATTAACATTTTCCATGATTATAAAAAACATCCCATGGTAATACCCTCCGTCCCTGCACTTTCCCCTTTGAAATTCCATTCTCCATCATATTACCTCACCATATCAATCATTCTACTTACATATATACAATACCAACCTATTAAGTACCCTCCTCCCTTCCTTTCTCTTCCCTTTATATCTCCTTTTCAACTTACTGGCCTCTGCTACTAAGTATTTTCCTCCTCACACAGAAGCCCAGTCATCTGTAGCTAGGATCCACACATGAGAGAGAACATGTGGTGCTTGGCTTTTGGGGCCTGGGTTACCTCACTTAGTATAATCCTTTCCAGATCCATCCATTTTTCTGCAAATTTCATAACTTCATTTTTCTTTACCGCTGAGTAGAACTCCATTGTATAAATGTGCCACATCTTCATTATCCACTCATCAGTTGAGGGACATCTAGGCTGGTTCCATTTCCCAGCTATTATAAATTGAGCAGCAATAAACATGGTTGAGAACATACTTCTAAGGAAATGAGATGAGTCCTTAGGATATATTCCTGGGAGTGCTATAGCTGGGTCATATGGTAGATCAATCTTTAGCTGTTTTAGTAACCTCCACACTAATTTCCACAATGGCTGGACCAGATTGCATTCCCACCAGCAGTGTAGAAGGGTTCCTCTTTTTCCACATCCCCTCCAGCATTTATGATCATTTGTTTTCATGATGGTGGCCAATCTGACAGGAATGAGATGGAATGTCAATGTAGTTTTAATCTTCATTTCCTTGATGACTAGTGGTGTAGAACATTTTTTAGATGCTTATATGCCATTCATATATTATTTAAGTGTAAATATTTGAAAATACAGTATATCTACCCACAAGGATATAAGTACACTCTTTCAAACAGATGCATGTACTTTTGGCACACCTGAGTCTTCCTCTTAGCTCACAAGTTCCTTCCCAATCTTCAGAAATTGGTATGTGAGTCTATTCTAAGTGTGTTCTCCATGTTTTATTAATTTGATATACCTTTGTTCTGCTCACTCTTCTCCACCTTACCACCAAGGATCTGCAGCCACACTAAGCTAAACATTCTTTATAACCTTTTGTCTTCAAGGGCTATGGGAAACAGTTTACAAAAATTGTAGAAATAGCCATTTAGAAAATTCAGTATTACTCCAAAGTTAAGTTAAAAAAAAACATGTAATTCTTGAGTTGGTAATATGTTTTAGGTCTCATCCTATGTTAAGTCTCCAGTGATGCAACTCTAGTGAGATTTTTACATTTTTCCAAGTTTTTCTTTCAACTACAAATAGAACAAACGTTAAGATGCAGTAAATTATCTTCATTAATTTTATGTTTTCCTGACCACAATGCCTGATTCCAGGGGTAAGGATAACATGAGCATGGCTAGACATCACCTCTGCCACAGCAGATGGACAACACAGCACAGCAGTGTGCCAACTCTAGGAAGGGAGAGCTGCCTATGACACCCTCAGCTCACCCCTAATAACAAACCACCAGCAAGACTCCGAATTCCCAACTGGCCACCACCTTGGGACCTAGCATTCATAACACATGAGTTTATTAGGGACACCTGACTCAAACCACCACACAACTTAAAAGGATGGCATCTTTATTTTGGAAGGCAGCTATTCTAACCACCAACACCTTGAATCTTTATTTTGGATGATGGTTTTGTTTCAGTTTTAGTTCATTGGTGTGAGAAAGGGATGGAGAAGCAGTTCAGCTCATGGTGGCAGAAGTGGGTGACAGAGGCTGGCTGTCCACATCATAGTGGAACAGGAAGCAGAGTCAGGAAAGAAAAACCAGAATATAATCTTTAGAGGCCTGCTCATGGTGGTCTAACTTGTCAGCCATGCTCCCCCAGCCTCTCAAAGCAGCTGGAGACCACTTGTTCATGAATTAGCATACTGGGGAATGATTCTGAGTCAGAATATGACAGTATTCTTCCCTACCCTTCTATTTCTACTTCTTTTTCCTTTGGTTTTTCGAGGTAGGATCTCACCCTAGCTCAGGCTGACCTGGAATTCACTATGTAGTCCCAGGGTGTCCTCAAACTCATGGTGATCCTCCTACCTCTACCTCCCAAGTGCTGGGATTAAAGGCGTGCACTATCATGCCTGGCTCTATTTCTACTTTTGACCTTACCTGCTTGAGTAAATTCTAAGCAATTACCAAATTAATTAATTATACCATGCAACTCAAAGCTAATATTTACCTACACTTTGAGAATCTTCTAAGGCAAGGAAGACTGATTTTTGAATCTGGCTGGCTTGGAGGAATCCTCACAAAGTGATGAATTCGTGATATTGAACTAGCACACTATGTTTAAGTGGCCAGTTCTCCTGCTGCCAGAATAGGTATTTGAGAAACTGCAGGTGAAAACAGATGTCAATCAAATTCAGGGCTTATTAGATTACAGATTTATAGACTAGGGAGAAACTTTCCTGGAGACTGCAAGCTATGGATTAGGTTAATAGGTACATCCACAGAGTGTTCACTTTGCTGTGAGGGTCCTGTAGCAACATCTGTTGAGATGAACCTGATCATTATCACTTAGGTAGAATTAGAAAAGGGACATGGGTCAATTTCAATAGTTTGAAAAGATGCTGATATGGGCATTTCTCAAAGTTTAGAACTTTATTGGTTTTATATATGTTTATGCAATTGGAGAGATGCCTTAGCAGTTAGGGTACTTTAGTGAAGAACTAAGGACCCAGGTTCAATTTCCCAGTACCCATATGAACCTGATGCATAAGGAGGCACATATATCCGGATTTAGTTTGCAGTGGATGAAGGACCCTGATCCACCCATTCTCTTCCTTTCTCCCCCCTCAAATGAATAAATATTTTTATATTTTATTTATTACTTTGACAGAGAGAACAAGAGGCATACACAGACAGAGAAAGAACCTTGGGACACCAATGCCCCCAGCCACTGCAAACAAATTCCAGATACATGTGGCATTTGGTGCACATGGTTTTACATGGGTACTGGGGAATCAAATCTAGGCTAACAGCCTTTGCAAGCAAGTGCCTTTAACCAATCTTCCATCTTTCCAGCCCCAAGAACTTTAAAGGTATATCAGCTGAAATTTTTTCAGCAATTTCTTGGCCCATAGGCTTCTAATATTATATAAATATATTTTACAGGTTTAGAACAGTTTGTTGGAAGAATGCAAGATTTTCGGTTTTATGAAGTGGCACTTACAAACAGGTAAGCAGAGGTGACTAAGGAGTATAAGGATAGGAACTGGGGCTTACTGGGAGGAAAGAGTTCTTGGCTCACAAGCATGGAGACCTGGATTTGAACCTCAGTGACCGTGTGAAAAGGCCACATGGACACACATATCTAGCGCCCCAGTCCTGAGGGAGGAAAGACAGATGAAACATGTGGACTTGCTGATCTACCAGTGTTACCAAAAGCAGCAGCTACAGCTTCATTGAAAAACTCCATCACCAGGAAATAATATTGAAGAGAGAGAGAACATCTGATATTTTACTGTGACCTCACCATGTGTGTACATCCGGTGCACACATCTGCACACACATGTGTACACAACATGCAAATAGCACCAGAAGTACATCACACACACACACACACACACACACACACACACACCAGAAATACAAAAAAATATGTAAGGATAAATTTAAATTTACTTAAATGAAACCCCCATTAAGATTTTTCATCTTTATGACATTTGGCAAATGTTAACTAATTAAGCATGAGGTGTTTGCTTTTCCATGATCTATGCTTATTCACTAAAGTTGTCAGGTCAGTATCTTCTTATACTATGATCAGAGTTGATACATCAGATTTTCTCTATGAAAATTCATTTTCGTGAAAATTGTATAGAAATATATAAAACTGTGCCAAGACAGGGGAACTTTATAAAGAACAAATACTTAGGGCTGGGGAAATGTCGCTTGCTTGCAAAGTCGGCCAGCCTGGGTTGGATTCTCCAGTACCTAAGAACAGCCAGATGAGCAAAGTGGCACATGTATCTGGAATTGTTTGAAGTATCAAGAGGCCCTGGTACAATCATTATGCCCTCCAACAAAATCTCCAACAAAAATAAAATTATTAAAATAAATAATGAATATGTAAACCAATTATATATTTTTTTCTATTTACACTGTACAAAATTATAGACATAGACCTGTCTGTTGTGTGTACATGAAATGCTGCTGCAGCTGGATTCTGAAGGTCCCTAATGTATATCCTGACGATAGAACAGCAAGGATGAGTTGATCATCTTTATTTTATTTTATTTTATTTTGAAGTTCAAATGGATAACGTGTATTCCCCTTTAAAGGAGATGTGGGCTTACTGTGTTGGGTTTCCTAAAGCTAGGACTGACTTATATAGATTTGAGAACATTGCCCTTGAAGGGGTAACGTAGACTATGGCACATTCATTGTCAACTAATACCTTTTCCATTTGTCTATGAAATCAGGAGATTCCTATATAAAGAATGATGTTGAACCCTGACATGCCCATTCTCTCTCTTTTCCTGTGTGTCTCATAAATAAATAAATGGATTTTAAAGAATGATGTTACACAGAAAGACATTGACCACCTCTAGCCTTGCAGTCTTTCAGATAACCTGTTTAGAATGCTGAGAGTTTTGGGACAATTCGTTGGACATGAAATTTGCCTGTGGTAGAGGACAGGACACCGATTTTATAGTGGATAGTGGCTCGGAGTCCCTTTCAAAACCTGATGTCAGCTGTAAAACATCAAAGAAATTTATACGGGGTGTCATTTCCAGTGGCTTAGTGATTGGAAAGCTGGCTCGAACATTTCCTCTCCATGATACGAAAAGGAGCCTGCTTTGGTGCTTGCCTGTCTGAAATATCTGGAAAGGGGTGATATGGAAGAATGCCTAAAAGTAAAATGACTCATCTCATCTAGAACAGGATTATTGCCTTAATGAGAAAATTCAATATATCTGCCTGCAAATGGTATTTTCTGACTTCTGGAAGTTGGCATATGATCTAAAGTCATTGAAACATTTCAGGAAGCTAGCATCTTCTCAGATGAGTCACAGGAAACTGTTGACAAATTGCTTTGGCTTCTGTCCCTTTACTCAGAGAAAAAAAAGCAAACAAAATGATACATGTTTCCTTACACTTTCCCATCAATGAGCTGGAAATGCTATCTATATCTTATTATTTTCCATATACTATCATTAACTCTCAGTGTAAGTCAATTTAAACTTTAAGTAAATGATATTCTTCTGCATCAGACAAACAGGCACAGTGCCAAATTTAAGTAAAGTCTTTGATACTGTAAAGGGGCTGGCATGTGCCCGTCTCTCCTTTCCTCTTCTTCCTCCTCTCCTTCCTCTCATTCTTCCTTTCCTCACCCCCCTGCTCTTCTTCTTCCCTCTTTTCTGATACTAATTTTGAATTTTGTACTTCATACCAAGTACTCACCAGTGAGATGTAACTTCTGCCCTCTGGGTTTTATTTTATTTTATTTTGTTTTTAATTTTAGAAAGGGTTCACTAGCTTCCCCACAGTATCTTTGACCTCGTGCTGTTGCTCAAATACGCCTTGAACTTGTGACCCATCTGCCTCAGCTTCTGAAGACAGACCTGGGACTGCAGGTCTATCACACCAGGCTTGCCGAATATTTCTTTTAATATTTATTTGTGTGTGTGTGAGAGAGAAAGGGAATGTATAAGTGCACCAGGATGTCCTGCCTCTACAAATGAACTCCAGCTTTATGCATTTGCCTCCATGTGTGTACTGGGGAATGGGACCTGAGCTATCATGCTTTTTACGTAAGTGCCTTTTACCACTGAACCAACTCCCAAGGCGAGATCTTTTTGATGTGATAAACTTAATACTTTTAAAATTAACTGTATTGAAGTCACATTTAGGAGACTGTTTGTCTCCAAGAATGAGTTTTATTTTGTGTTCCATTCAGAAAACTACTGAAACTGAAAGTGGTTGCTCGTCCACACACCAAGAGTGTAGGACAGGTTCCTAGAATTCCTATTGCTGTGAAGCCATTTGTCCTTAACTTCTCCCTCTTGACTCTTGACAGAGAAATTCTGGAACTTTTCTCTGGAGAGCTGCTCCACTTGCACACCCAGCCCCACTGCCGCTGCCCAGGCAGCCATCCTCGAGTGCACCCTCTGGTCCAGCGGTACTGCATTCTCAATGGCGCCCAAAACACCACCGTCCATCACGTTTCGCGGCTGAATCCTGAAGCCCACCCTCTCTCCTTCATCAATGATAATGACATTGGTACTTCATGGGTTTCCCATGTGTTCACAGACATTACCCAGCTCAGTCAAGGAGTGGCTATTACAGTGGACTTGGAGAATGGGCAGTATGAGGTAATCAGAAACAATGAGGCGTGCATTAGTTTCTTTTGGCTACTAGAGAGTTCGTGTCTTACAAAGATACGGTTTCTCTCATTGTCTGGTCTGTAATAGCAGAAATATGAAATCAAAGTGTTGGTGGGCTGCCCTCCCTGTAGGGACTCTGGGAGAAGAGTCCTGTTTGCTTCTTTCGGATTCTGGAATCTACTTCAGCTTCCTGGTTTACAGAGGTGTAACTTTAAGGAGCAGACCCTTCTCCCTAGTTCCTTATACTGCTATTTTTTGCTTACTTTTTCTCTTAAAAGGCCTGCCTTTAATCCAGAATGATCTCATCTTGAGATTCTTAACTTAATTAGATCTGTAATGACCCTATTTTCCAATAAGGTCACATTCCCAGGTATCTACTGTTAACCCTTGGACATATTTATTTGTAGATATAATACAACCCAGTATGTGGCAAAAAAAAAAAAAAGTGAATTAGGTAATTGAACATTACATCACTAGAGGATGATTTACAATGCTTAGATTTGGGTAATTTGTATCAAAATGTTATTCATGAAATATTGGAACATTCTTTTTATTGAGAATGAAATAATAAAAAAAAACTGAAGTGTTTATTCTAAATAATGACTTAAGAACAGAATGTTTATTTCATAGAAGCCCTTCCTTTGTCAAGGGCTCCTTTATGTATGTGAAAGAATGTGTGGTTTTCATGTACAGATGTTCTTGTGTGTGGATGAGTGTGTGTGTGTGTGTGTGTGTGTGTGTGTGTGTGCGCGCACGCACGCACAAGTGCACGGTACACACAGTGGCCAGAGGTGGATGCTAGGTGTATTTCTCAATCCCTCTCCATCTTATTTTTGACAGAATGTCTCACCAAACCCAGAGCCACTGGTTCAGCCCATCTAGCTAGCCTTGGAATTCCTTATCTCTGCCTCCTGAGTGCAAGGGTCACAGGCACATGCTGCCATGTCTGCTGCTTATACAGGTTCTGAGGGTCTAAAATCAAATCCTCGCGCTTTTGCAGTGAGCACTGTACATAGGAAGCCATGACCCCAGCCATGCTCATATCTTCAGACCATAACTAATATTTTCTACCATGATTTGTCAAACCTTTGAGAATTGGAACTGATATGCAATTTTGGAATTTGTTGCTTTGCTGTATGACTGAGGTTGGCACATGTTCAGTATTTGATCACAATAGTTAAGGGGAAGTGAGCCTTTATATGTGAGCCTGACATTTCTGTGATTTGGTTTCTTTTCATGTGCCCAATATAAGTTTCAGTTGTAGTAAGTAAGCTCTCATCCCCAGGTGTTCCACATCATCCTCCAGTTCCTCAGCCCACTGCCCACCGCCATCAGGATCGAGAGGAAGAAGGGGGGCAGTTCCGCCTGGGAGGACTGGCAGTATTTTGCTCAGAATTGCAGTACCTTTGGGATGAACAACAACGGAGAATTAGACAATCCTGATTCTATCAACTGCCTTCAGCTTTCTAAGTATGAATGCTTTAAAAGCAAATAATATTTTTAAACTGGTGGCTAATAATTTATAGATAAGCCAACTCATGAGGCTGGCAGAGACTTCACTCTACCTTTGACTTTCTTGAGGAAAAAATTTCTAAACCTGTTTCTAAGTTGAATTTTATGCTATGGTTAATGTTCTGGTAAAAGATTTTAGAGTAAGTACAGTATGTCTTCTTTATAGTCTCATTGGTGATTTCTATTCTGATTTTTGTCTGCTTTTATGATAACTTGCATTAAGTTCTCATGGGATGTGCAACATGGCTTTTTGTGACAATTTGACATTATTTGCATGTGAAATACATACAAATATTTATTTTCTCCAATTGGAGAATTCAGCTTTTACTGACATTGTGTAGCAATAGCCCAAGTGGCGATTTCTATTTGATTAAATATGTAAATAGATGTTCATGATATCAAATTTCCTTCTCTGATAGCTCTACCCCACTTTCCCATGGGAATATCACTTTGAGCATCCTGACACCTGGATCAAAGCGTCGTCCTGGGTATAATGACTTCTATAATAGTCCATCACTTCAGGAGTTCGTGAAAGCCACACAAATCAGGCTTCACCTCCATGGACAGTACTATACAACAGAGACTTCAGCTGACCCGAGACACAGATACTATGCAGTGGATGAAATCACCATAAGTGGGAGGTAGGGTTCATTACTGACATTCTTATTAGAGTGTGATTTCCCCATCATCATTTTCAATGAGTTTTTTATTGCACATATTTAAAAATATGCTAAAATTTTAGAATAAGTCAGATTCTGAGATTCATATGTAAAATGTTTTCTATTCAAATAATTTTATTTGGGGCTTTTCTGTATAGTATATAGCATTGTTATATAATTGGTTTTTAAAAGCTGTTAGGTTCTGAAATTATGACAACCCTGACCACTAGGAACATGGCTCAGTGCTTGAGTATTTTCCTGGCACATAGGAGGCTCCGGTTCAATCCACAGCACTGCAAGAAAGGGATGGTACTCTAAACCTAATTTATATGTAATTTATAATACTTTCTAGCTAGCTATTTTGTTCTGGAAATAATTTTCACATATTATGGACATAAAACAGAAGTAACAACATTTTGAGTTATAACTACAGTAATGGATAATTTGTAAGTATAAGGCTTGATCCACCTGAGTTCATAATCCTTTAGAAAAAAAGATGTTCTGGGCTCTGAGTTATTTATCAACTTCTAATTACAATCAATGATATAACTTCCAGAATTTTTTAAAAGCTAGCCATAAATCTAGGTAGCCCAAATGTCCAATGTGGCAAGATACATATAGAATATACTGTTAAAGGATTGTTCTTGTCAATAGTGTGCCTTGAGAGTAAGAGACATTATTTAAAGAGACTAAAATGCCAATATATATTGACTTGTTTTATAATAACACAACAAAATTCATACTACTAAATATTCTATAAATCAATTTGAAACAAAGGACAAAAATTAACTGAATTAACTTCATTCTGCAATTCGTTCTTCACTGTAGTTTGAATAGCTACAGATAAAAAATTTCCTTGCCGAATGTGCCATGTGGCTGCGACAGGTTTACACAGTCCCACCTGTTCTGGAGACGGCTGGGACATTGCCTTCATAAGACAGTGAGGTTAGGCCATCAATGAGACGCCCATGTCGTAAATTTGTTATACAGCTGAAGGTAAAATTTTGAATTCAGGAAACCTGCTTGTCTTCCTTATGGGGTTCACATAGAATATATGTCTATGGCATCTTAACTGTATTCCCACTGACTGGATTTTAAGGGCCTGTGCGCTGGTCACATTGACAGGTGCTGGTGCCACGGCCATGCTGATGCCTGTGACACGACGAGCCGGCCATACAGATGCCTCTGCTCTCAGGACAGCTTCACTGAAGGGCTGCATGTGAGTTATTTTACGTGGAGATGCCTAATAGAAAAGGAGAAAAAATGTGTACATGTTCTAGAACTTTGAATGTTAGTCCAGCTTCTGAATACAAATGATAAATTGATATAAACTTAAAATGTCAACTATAACAGAGTATTCATTTGTAGAGAGAGTGGATAGTTATCAATGCAATTGTAATTGTGTATTTAATCAAACCCCAGTAAATTATAGCTGAAATAAAAACCTTCAGAGTGTTTTTTGTTTGCTTGCGTTACACATTGATTAACATATCACTTAAGTTGTTTGAGCAAGCTGATAGGAAATGACAATAAAATATGTGATATCAACATATAAATTTTTTGACTAAAGGAATTTCTATAGAAAAAAATATCATTAGGTCCAGAGCATTGTTAATGCCATGGAGACAATCAAGATGAATTAACTGTATCAGAAATTTTAGGAGATTGGGCTGGAGAGATGGCTTAGTGGTTAAGATGTTTGCTTACAATGCCAAAGGATCCAGGTTCAATTCTCCAGGACCCATGTAAGACAGATACACAAGGGGGCACATGCATCTGGAGTTCATTTGCAGTGGCTAGAGGCCCTGGCATGCTCATTCTCTTCCTTTCTCTTTCTCTCTCTCAAATAAGTAAATAAATGAAATATATTTAAAAATTTAGGAAATTAATTTGAAAATATGTGGTTAAATGATTTAAGGAATTATGTTATATTACTTTATCCATGATAGCTAGGCAAGTTCAGTATTAAGTATGAATTTAGCTGTGTCTTTAGGAATAGCAGGTAAGTGGAAAAGTTATTTTAATTTATTTTTATTTTACTTACTTATGAGAAAGAGAGAGAATATAGGCATGCACTAGAGCCTCCAGCCACTAGGAAAGAACTCCAGATGCATGTGCTACCTTGTACATCTGGCTTACATGGGTACTGAGGAATCAAACCTGGGTCCTTAGGCCTCTCAAGCAAGTGCCTTAATTGCTAAGCCATCTTTCCAGCCCCACAAATTATTTTAATACATGAGAAATCTTAGTTGATATACATGTTGAACATCCTTATCCCCAATAGCTGATCTATACATAGACAGAGCATGGGTAAGAACTCTGCTGACAAAGAGAATTGTTGGCAAATGACCTTTCAGACAGTTGAAAGAAAATAAAGATAGGGTCTTAATACATGACATGGTTTAACCACTGAAATGTAAAAATAACCAAACCTACAATGATGGAAGTTAAGATACTTTTTTTGAAGTGTAAATTGAAAGAAATTAAGATAATGAAACATATAAGCAAAACACATGGAGCTCAGGAGACAATTGATGACACATTCTGTCATATAAATATCTAAAATTCTGAACAGGGGAGGACTAGCAGTGACAAGTGAGAGACAGATTTGTATCATCTTTGTTAACCTGTTTAATATTTATTTTAAAATGTATTTACTTATTTGACACACACACACAGAGAAAGAGAAAGAGAGAGAGAGAGAGAAAGAAAGAGAGAGAGAAAGGAGGAGAGAGAAGGGGTGGCAGACAGAGAAAGAGAATGAGCATTGCATTCCAGGGCCCATAGCCACTGAAAACTAACTCCAGACACAGGCATCACCTTGTGCATCTGCTTTATGTGAGTTTTGGGGAGTTGAACCTGGGTCCTTTGGCTTTGCAGGCAAGTGCCTTCAACACTAAGCCATTTCTCCAGCCCTACATAATTTTAATAAATAGAATTGGAGGTTCCTTAAATGCAAAGAACACGTTATTAAAGTATTAAGGAAAAAAGCAACAAAACAAACAGAGCAAGTAAACAAATAATTTAGGAAAGAAGAAACTATGATATTCAGTAAACACATGAATGGTTATCCAACCACAGTTCTAATAAAAAAAGTAAAACTTCCAACAAAATACAGTTTAATCTCTTGGGTTAAGAAAATTTTTAAGGACTAATAGTGTTTGTGTTTTGAAGGAATAGAATCTTGTATATGTCATTGATGAAGCTTCCAATTAACAAGATTTTTTAAAGAATAATTTCACCTTTTGTATTAAAATTAACATTGCAATAGAGACATTCATCAAGTTGTGTTTGTATTGTTGGCAGTTCATAAATTTGGGTCTATCAGCGTGCAGTTCATAAATTTGGGTCTATCAGCGTGCCATGGGTTTTCCCATGGCATCTTCCTCGTGATCTCAAACAGGATTTGGGAATCACTCTCACTCCTAGTTTCCGTCCTGTACTTATGTGTTAGCAAGGCAGTTCAGTTCTTTGTATGGTTGATTTAAGGATATCAGGAATATTTCTTAAAACAAAAACATTTTATTGTTTATTTATAAGAATATAGAAAGGCACACACATACAGAGAAAGAGAGAGAGAATGAGACAACCATGGCCTGCTACCACTACAAACTCCAGTCAAGTGCACCTTTTGCATCTGGACTTATATGAGAAATGAGGACTCAAACTCAAACCATCAGGCTTTGAAAGCAAGCACTGTTAACTGCTGAGCCATGTTCCCAGCCCAGGAACATCTATTTTTTTTTAAATAATTCATCTGTCCAGGTTTGATAAACTAGATATCTGCCTTCGGAAAGTCTTAATCCTGTCTAACTTGCTTTTGACTATAACATTAGGTACACTAATGTGTTCAGTAGTGGATAAAGTAAAGATGTCTTTTAGCAAATTTGTGATGTAGCCTTGCTTCTCCTTTTCAAGGAGAAGTCAAGCCTGGTTCTGGTCTTCTGTTGTGTGCTTAACCCCAAACCCGTTCTAAATCGGGATTTGTTTTCTAGCTTAGATTCATTTCCTGATTAGTTCTGTGCATTGCTGCTCATTTTTGCCTATGTATTTGTATTTCACAATAACAAATACTTCTTTATTTGGTAAAGATGTGTGCATGGGTAGATGGGTTTATAAACTGTACGTACAGGTGGCATATATGTACATATGCATGTGTGTGGAGTTCAGAGGTCAACATCAAGCTTCTCCCTCTGTTGCTATATTTCTCTATCTATCTCTATCTATCTATTGATCTATCGATCTATCATCTATCATCTATCTATGTATCTATCTACTTATCATCTATCTATTTATGTATCATCAAGAGTAGTACCTCTCACTTAACCAAGATTTTACTAATTCAGCTAGGTATGCTAGCTAATAACTTCTGGACATCCTGTCTTCACCGCCCTAACGCTGGGATTATAGGCACGTGCACCTCCAGCCTTCTACCCAGTTTTGGAGATCTGACCTTAGGTCCTTATGTTTGTGCAGTCAACACTTTACCAACAGAATCTATCTCCTCAAGGCCCACTAGTTATTCTTAAGGACAAAATCATTTACATCATTTGGATTTCGATTGTTTGCCATCTTTGAATTTGGTTTGCTGAGTTTATCATGACATAAAACACAAAACTATTATTTTTTCTGTGCTGGAGATTGATCTTAAGGCTATGAATATGTTTGGCTAGTGCTTGGCCACCAAACTATTTCTTTAGCCGCTATGTTTCCATTTTTATTTTTGAGATGGTGTCTTGATAGCTTGCATAAGCTGTCCTTAAAGTTTCTCTGTAGCTGAGACTGGTTTTGCTCATTGTCCTCCTGGCTCAGTTGCCTGAGTACCTGGGACTACAGATCCTCACCACCATGCCTGACAAAAATAATAAATAAATAAATAAACTAATTGTTATAATCCAAATTATATAGCTTAAAATAGTATTACCGAAATGAAAATTGATTACCCTGATTGACTTACTTTGTATGAGACATCATTGTGTGTCTACATTTTTGCCAGTTTGTTCTAGATATTATATAAACCAGTATGCAATCCTGTAATACTATGGGCATTTTCCTATTGTCTTCTTGTGGCCTTTTTTTTTTTTTTTTTTTTTATTTGAGAGCGACACAGAGAGAAAGACAGATAGAGGGAGAGGGAGAGAATGGGCGCGCCAGGGCTTCCAGCCTCTGCAAACGAACTCCAGACACGTGCGCCCCCTTGTGCATCTGGCTAACGTGGGACCTGGGGAACCGAGCCTCGAACTGGGGTCCTTAGGCTTCACAGGCAAGCGCTTAACCGCTAAGCCATCTCTCCAGCCCTCTTGTGGCCTTCTTTAAGATCACTTCATCCCTTTCTTATGATCAGTGATTGTTTTTTTTAAATTAACTTTGCTTCATCTTTCCAACCCACTTAAATAAAAATACTCTGGATGGGTTTAGTAAGGGCCCATGAAGTGAGGGTGCTGAGTGCATGCAGGCTGAGCTGTACCACTGGCGCATCCTTCCTCATGATGAAAGCCCTCATTTCCTCCCTCTGCTCTGTTTCTCAGTTTCTCCTGCCTCAGGAGAGATGGCACAGCCTATCATAAGCTCCTACTTAGTTCCCTGCATCTTTAATGCCCTTTCTGGTATTATTCTTTGTAACTTCCCACATCGGAGTGTTTGATATTTTGTGACTCATGGGTAATTTCATGCTTCTCCTTAAAAACAGAGGCATTAATTGAATAAAGGTCCATAACTGGTTTCTTAGGTCAAGTTAGAATTTTCAGACTTGGTCTCAGGTTGTGACTACTGGTTGATGAGTGAGTGGGCTAGTCTAATCAACTACGATTTAGACAGAACATATATATTTTTTAATTTAATTTATTAATTTTCATTTCAGTGAATACAGGCAGTTTGGTACCATTATTTAGGCTCATCTGTGATCTACCCCCTCCCATTAGACCCTCCTTGTTAATGAAAATGGGTCGTGCATTGTGGAGTTAGCCCCCAGTTATTAGTGTGATAAATGTCTGTGCAAATCATGACCCAACATGTAACTCTGACATTCTTTCCGCCCCCTCTTCCACAAGATTTCCCTGAGCCATGTTGGGTTCATTTTTGGTCTGCTTCAGTGCTGAGGTGTTGGGGGCCTCTGAGGCTCTGGCTCTCTGATTTGGTAGGAGTTGATTTTTCTCTGCGTTGATCTCCTTCCCCTTTGTGCTGGTATCTGGTTCACAGGAAAACATCACCCTTGCTTATTTTGCCAGTTGTCCTTAGTTTCAGTTGGGCCCCTTTGGAGGTATGTTGGGGCAGCTCTCTTCTTAGGATCTGCATCTATCTGGAAAAGAGAAGCAGATTCTCCAACGGAGAGTAAGTTAGCAGGATACAAAATCAATGCACAAAAATAGGTAGCATTTCTGTATGCAAATGACAAAGACACATTAAAAGAAATAAAGGACATAGTCCCATTTTCAATAGCAACAAAAAAAAATAAAATACCTTGGAATAACGTTAACCAAGGAAGTAAAAGATCTATACATTGAAAACATAAAAACTCTCAAAAAAGAAATTGAGGAGGACTTGAAAAGATGGAAAGACCTCCCATGCTCCTGGATAGGCAGAATTAACATTGCAAAGATGACAATCCTACCAAAGGAAATATATAGATTTAACGCAATTCCAATTAAAATCCCTACAGTGTTCTTCACAGAGATAGAAAAAATGATCTCAAATTTCATATGGAAAGGCAGAAGGCCTCGAATATCCAAACATATCATCAGCAAAAGAAATACCTCTGGTGGTATCACCATACCCGATATAAAGCTATATTATAAAGCCATAGTAATAAAAACAGCATGGTACTGGCATAAAAACAACCAATGGAATAGACCTGAGGACCTGGATTTTGGGCCAAGCAACTATAGCTACTTGATATTCGACAAAGGCCCAAACAATATAGACTGGAAAAAAGATAGCATCTTCAACAAATGGTGCTGGACAAACTGGATAACCACATGCAGGAAACTAAAACTTGATCCACACATTTCACCATGCACAACACTCAAATACAAATGGATCAGACAGAACATATTTGACCATTTCTTATTTAGACAGTATCTTTGGGAGAAAAAAAAGAAAATCAGACCAGGGCTATTTTCTCCTTGTAATTTTTTTCATTTGTATATGTGTGTAATGTGGTGTGTGTGTGTGTGTGTGTGTGTGTGTGTGTGTAGTAAGTGGACACATGGTGTATGTGTTGGGGGTGTGGTGTGTCTGTGTGTCTATGTGTTTATATAGTGAGTGGGTAGGTGGTGTGTGTGTTGTGTGCAAGTGTGTACATGATAAGTGGCTCCATGGTGTGTGTGTATGTGCACATGTGTGTGTCCTTGCAGGCCCCATGAACTCAACTGCCGTGGGGTGCTCTTGCCTGCAGTAGCCCAAATGACGCACTTTGGAGTTCTGACTTCATCTCTCTCCTACCCATCCTTGCTTCAGCTGGAGTTTAAAATTCCCACATTTTCACAGACAGTGTGATTCTTGGGTCTCCATTCCACACAGGATTTGAGTTGGGGGATGTGTGGCCACACCCAGCACTTACGCAGGGCTAGGACCGAGCTCCAGCAGTCTCGCGGCCTCTGGTGCCCCTGTGCTTTCATAGGAAGCGATCTTAACTGCTGAGCTATTTCTCCAGCTCCTTATCATGTTTTGATAATTGATGAATTTACCATATTTTTAAAGCTGCAAATACAATTTACTTAGCAAAGTTTTGGCAAATGCAGCTGAAATGGAAAGGTCAAAATGGCATTAAGTTGAATGGTTTCTCAATCTTGTTATATTTTCCACAATGTGCTAAAAGTGGCAAGTGATTTGATAAAAGCATTCAGAAGTGTCATATTCCCATTTTGTTATTGTTCCAACTCGTTTTATGCATGTGGGTCTTCTGTGTCTGAAAAGAAAGTTACTTTAAAATCATCTGAAAATAAATTTAGTCAAGTCCTTTTCATGGTATTCAACTTTAAAATAATATGTTTTAATGTAATCCATTCATTTCCTGTTGGAAACTATGTTCTTTTTAAAGACCTGGATATGATCCAGAAAGAATGTCTTCAATTCATGGTATTGTGCTAACCATTAATAATATTACTCAATAAACATGACTTTTCTGAATTATATTGCAGCCACTTGGCAGGCCCATGAAAATGTAAGCCTTGAGTAAATGCCAGATCTTGGCAAGTGTCTTTCTGTGAGCAAGTGTTTTTAGTGGGAGAGAAGATGAATGAGCTAGAAAAGAAGGAGGAGAATGGTCATTCAAGAGTATGTTGCCATTCTACTTTTTCAGAAATTTCTGAAAAAAAAAATGTGGCTCAAGAGTGGAAACAATACTTTATAGAGTTCTGAATTTATTTTCCAACAAAAACTCACATAAATTTTCTGACATTCCCTAATCAGAAGATACTGCCAGTGTGTCCATGCCTTCCCATGATGAGAACACCTGGATGACGGTGGGGGGGGGGTTTGTGGGGTGGCAACAGATGCCTAACTCGCAGGGTACTGTGCTTTCTTCTGTAAACACATCCACTGTGTACCTATGGCCCTCCATCGTGGTGACCTCAAGTCAACCCTCTAGACTTCAAAGACATTTGAGATTAGAAAACGTACAAAGAAAAATGACAGATTGATAAATGAATAGACTATGAAGTGAATTTTTCTGAGTATAGCACAGTCAGCTATCCATTTATGTGACTCCACCATTTGCTGATGCATTTGTCCTACTCTGTCATGAAACACTCAGTTTATTACCTGGTGATCCTGAAATGAACTTCACGTTGGACTCAGTACTGTCTTGTTTACTCATGACATTCAGGTGTTGTGAGCCACTCCCTGCGGGAGGCTCCTCTGTTGTCTTACTAATATTCTGCAAGAAACTCCGACACATTTTTGTGTGGCATTGGAAATGTAAGGATTTGATTTTAATATATACCAAAAAGTAATGACACACTTTTCGACTACTTGGTATATTTTTTCCTAAGAATGTCTAAAGCAATAATGATTAATTTGCTCAGATTGTTTTTGGATTGATCTGAGCCAAAACAAATTCAAAACACTAGATACTTTTCATTAACTTTCAAGCAGAGTTAAACATTTCACAGCAGAATTTGGGATTACATGGCATTGAACTCACATTAATCATTAGATAACTCACAAATGAGAAATAGAGCTTCAAATGATTAGTTTTGATAACAGGCATTACTGTTTATATGTATTGTTTTGGTGTTTGATAAAGTAACTCTTTTATGCCAAGATAATTGTAGATTCACATGGACTATAAAGAATAATGTAGGTTTTATATACCTACACTTATTTTATCCACAGTAACATCTTCAAGAGTCATCAGTGTATCTTTCTCATCAAATCAATTTTCTTGATACATGATTAACATAACATAATATACGTTCATTTAAATATCTATATTTTGGTAGCTTTGGGAAAATGTTTACATTTTTACTGACCACCACACCAATCAGGATACAGAATATCAATTTTCCCAAGCATTCTTTTGAACCCTTTTGATATTGGCACTCCACCTACCCCAAACCTCAATCCCAGAAAATCACTAATCTGTTGTCTTTAACTATCAATTAGTTTCACAAGTTTTAAAACTCACATCATGGAACTACTCAGTATAATTTCTTTTCTTACATCAGCCTTGAAATATCACTCCACTCCCTTCCTTCACAGATCATTCCCTGAACATTGTGACATTAGCTTTTATCACAATAAATGAAGCGTGTTGTACTTGGTCAGTCTGTTAGTTCACTGTAATCACCAAAGTGTGTAGTCTCAGCTCAGAGGAGCATGATCATACCCAGGAATTTCGGAAATCTGGTCTTGCATACGTATTTGGCTAGCATAGCAGCTTAGCTCTAAACTGTCTTCTAGTTCTCTAACCATCCTCTCTGATTCTGTCCCCTGTCCTCTTCCTATTTACAACTAGTCCGTCTTCTACTTAATGTCATTATTTGCCCTCTTCCACTGTCCATGACAATATACTGATGGGCCCATTTCGTGCTGCCATCCTGCAGGTAGCAATAGCAGCAGTGAGATCATGAATGCACTGGCCACACTGTCTAGAAACCTCCTGCTCATACTGTGGCTCTTCCATTCCTCCTGACACCTCTTCCACTGTGGTCCCTGAGCCTTAGACAGGGTGACAGAGATGTCTCACTTAGAGCTGAACATTCAACTGTTACTTCTTTTTGCACTTTGATTAGTTTTGAGTTTCCACTGTTCTCATCTCCATCTGAAAAGAGAAGCTTCTCTAAACTCAAAGCGAAAGGAGCACTCCTGTATGGGTGTGATCATATATATTGGGAGGGTAATTTGGTAGTCATAATATATACATTCGGCCACATAACAGTTCTTGCTTTTCCCCAAGGTTTATAAACTTCCCAACCAAAGGTTTTTGATGACATTTTCAGTATCATACATAAAAACTGTGGTCTTCAAATTCAATCAAAGAGCAGTTGTTACCCCCATAACATATATGCCACCATTAAAACAATGGGTACCTTTGGCGTGGCTGGCCAGTGGTATAGCTTGCAGAGCTCACTGCTGGTTAGGACTGTTGACTGTCTCCACCAGCTGCCTGCATAGCACTGTCCAGCACTGTGACAACTAGTCAGCGGAAAGGAGGCTTACAGCTCAGCTTCAGCCTGATTTCATCAGTACCTTGCAACGGAAGCATACAGTGTCTTGAGAAACTAGTCTTGCCATCCAGCCCTGGTGGCCAGTGGCCTGTACTATTTTGGGGTCTTCTGTGGCCTTCCTGGCATACAAGTCACTTGAAGATGTCCCATCCCTGGTCCTAAGATTTTTCAACAATAAACTATGGCTTCTGAGTACAGTATTATCCACTCCACAGGGCATGTCTAAAATATCTCTTTTGTGGTAAGTTTCTCTCTCATCTATATAGATCTGTGAAGTTGGTTCCCTCTTCTGCGCACCGTGGGCTTATTTCCTCGTACTTTCTTTTGTTGAGTCAGGATATAATGTAGCTAGATTGACAGCAAACTCACTATGTAGCCAAAGTGGCCCTTGAATTACTGGTCTTCCTGCCTCTACCTCCCAAGCTCTTGGACCAGTGGTGCGTGCCATCTCACCTGGTACGAACTAGTACATTTTGGCTATAAAAGCTCAAATGCTGAGAGAATCTACTTTTAAGAAAAGTGATATGGGGTAAAATTTGCCTCCCTACAACTTTTCATTTTCCTTCAATGGCTGTGTTCACCTTTCAGTTGTTCTGGCCAAGAGTGATGCAATGGTCAGTGTCTTGGCCAAGCCAGGGCACTTTGCTGGCTACTCAGCGAGTCTTTCATCATTTTGTGACATCATTACTACAAGGGTAGCCAAGCCTGCACAGAGCAATTCATTAGTGACCATGAATGATTCTCTTATTTCTTGGCTCTAGTTTGTGACCCTTTTATAACATTAATCATGGATTTTATGAATTAACTACAATTAAACTATCAGTATGCATTTTTGTTAGTATTACAAATAGCAGAGCCAGCATGATACATTTTATTTAATAAGCCCTCCTACTCTTCAATAACTTGAATGGTGCCAACATCATACTCTACAAGGCTTATTATGTAAATGACCATTTCCTGTTATTTTAGAAAATGTATTTCTCCAGAGAAGTAAAATCCAAAAGTATGAGTCATCATGAGTAACTTGCATCATATTTATATTATACATCATGCTTTAACCATTGCTTATTTTCCCTGCTCACACTAAATCTCCCTTCTAAATGTATTTCATTTTATATTTTAATATTCATGATAGTAGGTGTTAGTTCATTTTAACTAGTGTGCAGGCATTTATAGCATAGCACCTGTTTTAATGATCAAAGGTCAGGAACTTAAAAATACAGGAAGATATTATTAACCTTTAAAAAACTACTTACACTTGTTTCCTTCCCTGAGATTGCTATGTACATAAAAAGTTTTTAACATGAAAACACAACAAAAGGTTTGGAGATGAAGGGATGACTTAGCAGTTAAGCCATTTACCTATAAAACTAAAGGACCCAGGTTCGGTTCCCCAGGACTCATGTTAGCAAGAAGCACAAGGGGATGCTTGTATCTGGAGTTTGTTTGCAGTGACTGGAGGCCCTGGCATGCCTGTTCTCTCTCTCCCTCTTTCTCTGTCAAATAAATAAATACATAAAATAAAAATATTTTTTAAAAAGAAAAAATAGGTTTTGAGCCTAGGGAGAAGTTAATATAACCTGATAGAGATATTCAAACATAAAAATAATGAAAGATAAAACTTGTGAGGGAAAGAGTTTGAAAAACTTGAGAGATGGCATGACTCTTCTGAATCCTGAGTAAGCTAAGTGAAATAAATGCATGCTTAAATTAGACTCAACACACCATAGGATCACCAAAGAGTGAGAGTAGATCCTGAAAACATCCACAGAAAAAAAACCAAACAAGAATATATGGATTTATGACAATTTGGTGAAGATATAGCTTTGAATGCCCTCAGCTGGACCCCAAAGAGAGGCGGGCACTTTGGACATGCAGAGAAGAAGCAGCTACACTCTCCACAGTTGTGCTTGTAGAAGGGCGGGAAGGAACATGTTTTAGCAAACCCAGTATATGCCAATAGTGCCACCAACAGATATTTTCTTTTCTTTTACTTTGGGGGGTGGGTTTCAAGGTAGGGTGTCACTGTAGCCCAGGCTGACATGGAATTCACTATGTAGTCTCAGGGTGGCCTCGAACTCATGGCAATACCTTAGCCTCCTGAGTGCTAGGATTGAAGGTGTGTGCCTCCACGCCTGGTCACTAATAGATTTTTATGAAAAACAATTCAATGGATATATTTTGTCAAGAAATATTTTATTCTCAAATGAAGTTATGATATGCAAAAACAAATCACAAACTGGCAAGTAAGTTTGCTATTGATAATCATTGAGCATACTCAATGCTAATGCATAGAAGCATATGTTGATAAACATTGAGCATGTTAAATATGAATGTGTGATGGTAGATATAGGTAAGCTTTGAGTATGTTAAATACTATATTAAAGTGAAGTATAAAAATACAAAGATAGCTTTAAATAATTTCTATTAGAGAAAGGACATAGCTATTTTTTTCCCTTACTCAACTCATCTGAGAGGTACTTGTGAAACTCATAGCTCATAGGAATAGGGTCATTTGCAACTGAAACACACTCCATGAATTCTATACTTCACAAAACTATCCTCCAAATGTGAAAGAAGAAATAAAGTAACTTCTTATAGTAACTAGCAAAAATTAAAGGAATTTGTTTCCAGTAAACCTGCTGTTATATTTTAAGTTCATTCCACAGAGTGTATAAAAATTATAGGTAACTTGGATCTGTTCAAAGGAAAAAAAAGCAGAAAAACTAAATAAAGAGAAAGTAATTTATTTTTTCCTGATATATGTGTGATAGCACCACATGTTCAATGAGTGTTACTTGCATATCTATGAAGTAAATGAAGGGTAACGTTACAGTCACAAGAGAAAGGAACCAGGGCTACTTCACTATTGTAGGGTCTTTGCCCTGACCTGGGAGTGTCACAGGGCTTTGTAAATGTATACTTGGTCTACTTGCGAGTATTGCAACCTCTAGAAAATCAAGTCATAAAATTTAAACCACAATGAGTAGAAAAAGACTAAAAGACACAGACGAGAAAGCAAGCAATAGAAAGCAATAGCAAATGCATCAAAATTTCATTCAATAACAGTAATTACCATTAGCATTGTGGTCCAAATGCACCAATTAAAAGGAAAAAGACTGTTAGAATAGATTAAAAAGCAGGATTAGAAAATGTCCTGCATTATCAACCACACTATAATATTAACAGCAGATAAAAGTGCTACTAAAACCTGAGACTGGAGAGGTATCTTAGTGGTTAAAAGTACTTTCTTACAAAGGCTCATAGCCTGGATTTAATTCCTCACTGCCCACATAGAGCCAGTTACACAAAGTGGCACATGTGACTGGAGTTCAATTACAGTAGCAGAACAGTCCTACTCCTCCCATTCTCTCTCTCTCTCTCTCTCTCTCTCTCTCTCTCTCTCTCTCTCTCTCTCTCTCTCTCTCTCATAACTAAATATTTTAAAAATAAACCCTGATGACTAATATCTTTCATGAACATATGAGCCGAAATCTTCAACAAAATATTAGCAAACTGAACTTGACAATGCACAAGGAAGTTGTTCTTAGTTGAGTAGTACAATCAGGTAGAATTTATTCCAACACAAGAGATTAATTCAAATTCCAAAATCAATTAGCATAATATATCACATCAACGGGCTAACATGATGACTCACATGATAGTAAATAACGAACACCTGAGACTGAGTAATGTGAAAGAAGAAAGGTTACCTGAATCACAATTCTGGAAATCTAAGAGAAGGGAACTTGGGCCTGTTTAGCTTTGGTAAAAACCTCGTGCAACTTCCACGTATGACATGAAATGGAAGAGCATATAGGTACCTATGGAGGAAGCACGGAGGATATAGGATGCTAGGTGCTTTGCAATGTCTCACCTTCACGAGCACTAGCCCATCTTCTAGAGAACGAATCCAGGGTCACGATGAAGACACTCGTCCAACTTAATGCCCTGAAGTCCCCGCACTGCTACAGTGTTGAACAAACCACGAGTACATTCATGACGCCACAGTGCACACCGATAACCCCACGCGGAAGAGACCTCAGCAGCAGGGGCATGGCAGAGAATACATGAGTATAACCTGACGAGAACATGGCCAATGTGTAATATGTACCTATAGTAAAGTTCTAAATTAGTAAAATAGAACAAAACAAATATGATAGAGTGTAGTAACACAACACAAACACGGAGAGCACTTGGCTTCTTCCACTCGCGTATGTATCACACGCATATGGATCATCCGCCATGAGCAGAACACAAACACGTTTCCTACACTTGGTTTGGTTTGTCCCAATTGGTAAATGTAGGTAAAAGCAAATCCTACCTCTTTATTGTTAGAAAAATCCAGTCAGTTGATAATGAAGCAGGGAGGTTGCACCCCATGAATCTCAAAAGTAATTATTGCATGAAAGTATCACCCAGAGGAAGATGTATGTGTTTTATTGTTTAGTATAGAAAATGGAATAATTTCCTCTCTGCTTTATTGTCTCTTTCTTACTGACTTAGTGATAAATGTGTCCACTTGCTCATTCACACGCTCTGTATCCATTACCCGAGCACATAACGTGTGCTGGTCTTTATGCTGTAATTCATCAGATTAGTGAAATCTACCTATGCTTCCAGAAGCTCAATATTAACTAGGAAAACTGATCAATATGATAGTTTATATACTACTAAAGCAGTTTAAAATAATAGCAAAAACTTTTACAGTAAAGTAATGCCCCTTTCTCAATAAATGATTAATTACTTAAGGTAGTACCCACTGTTATGAGAAAATATATACTAGATTTAAGGAAAATGAAAAGTTATTTCATTTGTTTCACATTGTTTTGATGGTCATAAAACTGTTCTGGCTGTGACTTTTAAAAAATCATATTTAGAGATGCTTAATACAGTTTTGGAAATTTTTCAAAGATTTTTCCTGTTTTCTTAACCTGTAAATGTCAGGGACACATACAGTGTTCTGATGACTCATGGTCATCATTACAAACTTGAGCGCCACTGTGAGCATCTTGCGGGAATGCCTCCGCCCCTTGCTCCCAATCATCCCCTGAACTGTATGAACACTGAGTAGCAGGACATGTCTTCTCTTCTTTCTTCAAAGATACATAATAGGCACTTAAGATTGTTGGATAAGTGCCTGAATAAATGAGTTGTTCCTATACTTAAATTACTTTACATTTTCTTAATTTAATTTTGTACTTTGTACATTTGAAGGCATTAGGAAAGAAATGATAAAAATTGATACTGACAGGAATTGAGTTGATGAAAATATTTGGGGCCTGTGGATTGTCTTTGAAAGATAATCTTGACTGGCCTGTAATACTGAAGAAAGAACACTGGATTCCAGTTAACTTTGATGCAGAAGAGAAAAAAAATACTATGCATCATTAGAATGTAATGTCATAAACATCACTGTCTTTTAGATTCAGTGGTTATCCTATGATTTTCCTGCCTGACCATGTCAAAGTATTTGATTTAAGAAACTATTAATATAAAAATGTTAAATAGCTCAGTGATCATGTCTCATGTTCCCTGGAAGAGTCATTGTCTACCTTGTAATTTGAGCAACCCAGGGACATTTCCTGGAGAAATCTATTTGTTGGAGAAGAAAGAGAAATATAACTAAAATGTCAAGTGCTCCATGAGTAAACACTAAGTAGGAAAATTATTTGCTCTAGGAATTGCATATACATATATATTTGTATGTTTTAAATAAAACCTCAAGTTCCTTGAAAGTACTGAGAGACAGAAACTCAAAAATTTTCTCTCAGCCCTCTTACCATTTTTTTATCTCTTCTATTTTGGCATAGTTTTCCTTATATTTTCTGCATGGAGTTATCAAGAAATACAGATGTTTGAACCAATACATAATAGATTTTGAAACTTTAAATGAAATGTTATACTACAAAACATTCCTTCTCTTTTATCTGCTTTTGGAAACTATATAAATTGATAATAGCACAGTATTTTCCATGGGCTCACAGGCCAAAGTAGATTGCAATGAGTCATTCAATTGCCTATGTTCTAAATAAATTTTAAATGGAATCTGTGCTTTTATACCTTACTTCTTTGAAATTATTTATATTAGATTGTCATGTTTTTACTAATAACTGATTAGCACTTTCATCATACCTTGTAAAGAAAACCTGTGTGTTTTTTCCCTCAACTGTGTGCCATTTAAATCTATAAAATTTAAAATTTTTAGCTTTTCTTAATGTCATGTTACAAAAAAATAATGAAAGTGGCATATCATTTTGTTATAACCATCTGTATAGCTGCATTTCATTTGTCATCAATTTGATACATTATTAATAAATACACACTGTGGAAAATAATATTATAAAAAGTAAACTCATTAGGAACCCGACCTCCCATTTATTATCCTTATACATCCACAGTGTATGTCCATACAGACCTCCTCTTATTCTTACTACAAATGAACTGTACTATTTTCCCAAAGAACCCCAGCCATATCTTTAGATGATCTCCCTTTGTCTATAATAGGATTAATCTCTGTATGCTAGTTGACCTTATTTTCTAATACAGACTGAATTATGAACACTTTTCTCTATAAATATTTGTCAAATCTCTGAAGAGGGTTAGAGAAGTGGCTTCATGAGTAAGGTTTTTACCTGGAAGGCTGAGAGACCTAGCTTAGATTCCCTTGGACCCAAGTGAGTGAGATGCACAAGGTGGCACCTGTATCTGGAGTTCACTTTCAGTGGCTAGACTCCCTAGCACTTCCACTCTCTATCTGCCTCTATTTCTTCTCTCTCTCCCATCAATAAAAGAAAACACATTCTTCTGAGAGGTGAAATTTTAAAACAATTTTCTTACTTTGGGGCCTTTACAGAGTTTTCTTTACTTTTTTCTTTTCTTTTTTTTTTTTTTTTTTTTTTTTTTTTTTTTTTTTGAGATAGGGTTTCCCTCTGAACATGGAACTCCCTGAGTTGGCCACACAAACTAGGCAGCAAGCCTCAGAAGCCTCAGGGATCCATCTGTCTCCACCTCCCCAGCCTGAGGATGGTAGATATGCTGGCATGCCACAGTTTTATGTGGAAGCTACAGACATGAACTCTGGTCCTCATGCTTGCATTGCAAGAACTTATCACACTGAGAGGTCTACCTAGTCCCAAAAGGACCATATTTATGATAAATAGGGAGAAAGTATTTTACACGGGCAGTCTATGTTGATTTGTGATTTAACACATAGTGCTAGTACAGTCAGGCCATTTTGGGAAGTGCCTTATGTATTTCATAGTAAATGAACTACAAGAAAATAATCCTCAGAAATCTTCATATGATTCTCTCTCTCTCTTTCTCCCTCACTCACACACACACATACACATACTTTTTGAGACAGTTTTATGTACTGTACAACTCAACTTCCTCCAACTCTCATATGCTTCTATTACAGATAAATGCTACAATGCCTGTCAATACTTTGTTTTAAACCACACCTTGAGTTGACATACTTTACATTAATATGATTTTATATGATATAGTAGGTTTTGTGTACAAATGAGAATTATCTGATAATTGATATATTCAAAATGAACTTTATGGTGCTGGAGAGATGGCTTAGCACTTAAGGCACTTTCCTACAAAACCTAAGAACTCATGATTGACTTTCCAGACCCACATAAGCTAGATAGATGTACAAGGTGATGAAGGGTGCAAGGTTGCAAGCGTGTACAAGGGGGCATACATGTCTGGAATTCACTTGCAGTGGCTGTAGGCCCTGCCTTACCAATTCTCTCTTTCTCTCTGGTTCTCTCACATAAAAAGAAAAGCAAGTCTGTCAGGCTTGCCTCAAATTAATTTTTTAAATTAACTTTATGAATGCAAATAACTTTATTTTAAATAATTCAGATAATTTTAATACATCACTATCAAATATGAAGTCTCTTTTATGACAATGATGCAAAATTCCTAAATAGTTTTAATTGGAAATATTGAGTAATAATGTTGAACTTTCCTATACTTAAGTAGATTCCATTCAAACTATTAACTTGTAATTTCATTTGTCATCTCAACAAGTCAAGTGACTAAATCAGACCATTCATAACATTTAATTTTAATTTATTTTTAAAAATAAGTTCAGGGCCAGAGAGATGGCTCAGTGGTTAAGCACTTACCTGTGAAACCTAAGGACCCGGTTTGAGGCTCGATTCCCCAGGACCCATGTTAGCCAGATGCACATGGGGGCACACACATCTGGAGTTAGTCTGCGGTGGCTGGAGGCCCTGGCATGCCCATTCTCTCTCTCTCTCTCTCTCTCTCTCTCTCTCTCTCTCTCTCTTCCTGTCTGTCACTCTCAAATAAATAAATAAATATAATAAACAAAAAAAATAAATATAAGTTCATCCTGTTTCTATGCAATAAACATTTATTTAAAATGATAAAAATCTGTCTGAAATAAAATCAACATCATTTAATGCAATGTTATTAATGTCAGATAAAAAACATATATGACTCCATCAATACTATATAAATTCAATTACTTTTGTGTAGGAAATTCTATCCAAAACTTAGAAGATATATAAAGATGTATATTAAAATAATCAAAAAGGGCTGGAGAGATGGGTTAGTGGTTAAGCGCTTGCCTGTGAAGCCTAAGGACCCCGGTTCGAGGCTCAGTTCCCCAGGTCCCACGTTAGCTAGATGCACAAGGGGCGCACACATCTGGAGTTCGTTTGCAGAGGCTGGAAGCCCTGGCGCGCCCATTCTCTCTCTCTCCCTCTATCTGTCTTTCTCTCTATGTCTGTCGCTCTCAAATAAATAAATAAATAAATGAACAAAAAAAATTTAAAAAAAAAACAAAAAACTTCATTGTTTTGCATAAACTAAAATTTCATCATCTTATAAGATCTTTAAAACTGTATAAGAAAAATGAATATACAAAAATGAAATGAATAATTCTCTCCAAAAGTGCTACAAAAAACAAGAAAGTTTTACTTTAATACTGGCCTTATATTCATAATAAAACAGTGATTCATATTTTTTAATAATTTTTTAAATTTTTATTTATTTATTTGAGAGCAACAGACACAGAGAGAAAGACAGATAGAGGGAGAGAGAGAGAATGAGCATGCCAGGGCTTCCAGCCTCTGCAAACGAACTCCAGACACGTGCGCCCCCTTGTGCATCTGGCTAACGTGGAACCTGGGGAACTGAGCCTCGAACCAGGGTCCTTAGGCTTCACAGGCAAACCCTTAACCGCTAAGCCATCTCTCCAGCCCAATGATTCATATTTTTATATCAAAGTTGTGAAAAGATTACTACAGTTTTAATTTAGAGAGATTGGAGAGAATGGATAATCTCAGATAATATTTGAATAATATAATTTACTTTAATTTTTTTAATTGAAGTTGGCTGCATTTCACTAAATCTTTAAAAATATTTCTAATACTCTAAATATATTATTTTATCTCTTCTACCCTCAAGTAAATACTAACATATATTCATATTCTTACAAAGATTACAATTATAGAAAACCTAATGAATAGTTTGAGATGAGGTGATCAAACTAATTTATGGAGCTGTGAAAAACAATATAGTAAAATACATTGCATTTGATGATAATGGAATAATTATATGATATATATATATAGACATATATATATATCTATATAGACATATATATATAGAGAGAGACATATATATATATGATTTTATATATGCACACATATCACCAATTCTGAAAAGAAAAACTACATATGTATACAAATTTGGGAAGAAATTGTCTCCTGTTGACATCTTGACTTGGTAATCTAATCATCAATGATTTCTTATTTTCTATGTCCTTTATCTCATATCACATAAGCAGCTGCTGGTTTGTCCATCTACAAATTGCCATGTCAATCATAGATGCACATCATGAGCAACAGCCAATCACACTTCCTTTCCCAAAGCCAGTGGGTAATTGGATGCTACACATTTATATTCACTTTACTCACAGATAGAGAAGCATCCTGTCTTCTTGTTGTGATAAGTCTGCATCATACTTTAGAACTATGGGTGTTCAAAGAAAAGGAATGGCTGACAAAAATGAAAGTGGTGGGGATAGAAAAATAGTAGGAAAGTTCAATGAAGTTCTGAGAAAAATAGTCACTGCTACCATTGCAGATCCCATAGACACATTGCCAAAGTGAGATCATTAAGGAAAACTTATTTTCAACATGTTACAGTACAGAAGTCTTACAGAAGATTTACAGAATATTTACAGAATACTAAAAGCATGAAGGTGAAAAGAATACAAAGGAATAAAAATAGGAAAGGAAAATTTCAAGCAATCCCTATTTGCAGAAGACATGATTCCATACTTTAAAAGTCACAATAAATTCTACAATTAAAAACTCCTAGAGTTAATAAATACTTTTGGTAAATTTTCAAGACACCAAACCCACAATTTGAAATTAGTAACTTTTTTATACCAATAATGATTTCATAGAGAAAATAATGATGGAAAACATGCCATTCCCAATGGTTATGAAAACATATAATTACCTAGCAATACATTTAACCAAAAATATGGAAGATCTCAGCCAGGTGTGGTGGCTCACACTTTTAATCCCAGCACTGGAGAGGCAGAGATAGGAGTGAGTTCAAGGCGAGCCGGGGTTAGAGCATGAGTGTTCCTTAAAAAACCATGTATATATAAACTTTACAATGGGCATTTCAAGACACTTACAAAAGAAAACAGAGAGGAAGTTACATAATTGAAAAACTTTACCTGTTCCTGAACTGGCAGAATTACCATTAGGAAAATGGCTATCCTACCAAAAGCAATCTTCAGTTTTCAATGCAATTCCTATCAAAATTCCAATGACATTCCTCAAAGAGCTAGAAAACAAAAATAATTCAGGAGATCAAATGGATATACAGAAGACCACAACCAGCCAAAACAGTCCTAAAGAGAAAGAACACAGCCGAAGGTATTACAACACCCAATCACTAATTACACCAGAAGACAACAGTAACAAAGATAATATGGTATTGGCACCAAAACAGACATAGAGACCCACAGAGCAGAATAGAGAATGCAGAAATAAATGCACACTTATTTGTCAAATAGGCCAAAAATATTCAGTAGAAAAACATAGCTTATTCAACAAATTGGCTGGCAAAACTAAATATTTACATACAGAAGAATGAAGTTAGATCTATATCACTCTCCAGTACAAATATCAAAATCAAGGTGGATCAGAGACCTCAACCTAAAACCAGAAACAAAGCAAGTCTGAGAGCAAAAAATAGGGAACCTTCTCTACGATACAGGTACAGGTAAGAGCTTTCTGAATAGCACTCCAATAACTAAAGGAGTAACCCTGAGAATCAACAAATGGGCACTACATGAAATTAACAAGTTACACAGAAATCATTAACAAAGCAGACAGCCTGCAGAATGGGGTGAAGCTTTGCCATCAATGATTCACACAGGGGGCTAATTACTTTAATTTACAAAGAAACGTGAAAGTTAAACACCTCCAAAATAAGCGTAACAATCATCATATGCACTAATGAAATGAATAAACAGTCCACCAAAGAAGAAATCAAATGGCCAGTAAATACTTAAAGAAATGTTCCAGATCCCTAGCCATCAAGGATATAAATCAAAACAACTTTGAAAAGCCAACTAACCCCAGTCAGAATGGCTATCATCAAGAAAATAGACATTAACGTGCTGGTGAGGTTGCGGGGAGACGAGAAACCTCATTCACGGCTGGGGGGAGTGCAAAGTAGTACAGCCATTGTGGAGTCAATGGGGAGGTTGCTCAAGAAGCCAGAAACAGACCTCCTGCAGGACCTAGCTCTACCACTGAGGACCACATGCTATTAGAGATTCTTGCCCACCCATGTTTATTGCTGCTGTATTTATGATGGTTGAGAATTAGAATCAGTCTGAATGCTGACCAACAGATGAGTGGACATTGAAGAGGTAGCTCATGTACACAGTGAGATTCTGTTCAGCATTACAAAGAAATAAAATCATTAAAGTTATAGGAAAATGGATGGATTTGGAGAGAATCATATTAAGTAAAGTGACTCATACTCAGAAGGAACAAATGCTGCCCCCCCCCCGACATACAGGGCTTATTGTTTTTTGTTTTTTTTTTAATTATTTATTTATTTATTTGAAGGGACAGACACAGAGAGAAAGATAGATAAAAGGAGAGAGAGAGAATGGGCGCACCAGGGCTTCCAGCCTTTGCAACCGAACTCCAGACGCGTGCGCCCCCTTGTGCATCTGGCTAACATGGGACCTGGGGAACCGAGCCTCGAACCGGGGTCCTTAGGCTTCATAGGCAAGCACTTAACCACTAAGCCATCTCTCTAGCCCCAGGGCTTATTGTTAACATGTGAGGCATGTATCATGGTGAGGGGTGAAAATGGGAATTCAGTCTGTAAAGATAGAACCCTAACCAAAGCTGAAGGTAAAGATGTAACTGGAAAGAGCCAAGGGCGGGAAAATCAAAAGGACGTTATCTGGTATGGAGTGAGGAGAACTGGGGGAAGAAGGAGAGGACAGCAGGACAATAGGAATCAAGAAAACAAAACACAAATTGCTTTGAAAATGCCAGAATGAGTGATCCCTAAATCTCTGTATGCCAACTAAAAATGATAAAATTAAATATTCTCTTCTTTAAAATGAAATAAATAAAGAAGTTGTAAATGAATATGACAATTCACCAAAGCTTTGATAATGTAATTTGTTGTGTCATACCATATAAGAGTACACAAAGTACTTTGAATATGTCTAAGAATTAAGCAGTGCTATTTGACAAGATTGTCATCTTTTAAATAGCAGAATACTAATTTAGTATTTATTTTACTATCTTCATTCCATTACTGTTCCAACTGGAAGGTTCTTGACATGATTTTCAAAGTCACAGAGCACTTCTAATTCATGTCTATGTTACATTTTATTCTTACTTATAAAGCAATGTTCAAGATAAAATGGTCACTAGCTTTGAACTCATCAGTGTTACCTTCACGTTTCCTGACAGCAACTGGTATGTAAGTTGGAAATCACGGTTATTTACCCTGACATCATTTCATTGTCCCAGTGTGACCGCTGCTTGCCTCTTTACAATGACAAGCCTTTCAGGAGAGGACATCCGGGTCACACTTTCCACTGCAAGCCTTGTCAGTGCCATGGCCACTCCAGGAGCTGCCACTACAATAGCTCTGTGGACCCGTTTCCTGAGGAGCACCTGCAAGGGGGAGGAGGAGTGTGTGAGGAGTGCCAGCACCACACCACAGGTAACCCTCCCAGCGAATGGCCGGGCCGCACTCAGGTTCCACGCTCCCATAATTCAGAACATTTTGCACAATGTCCCAGTGCATAATATTCTAAGTTATGCACCTATATTTTATTTAAGAAAGTGCTTTCTTAAGGTTAAATTTAAAAACCAAAGCCGGTTCCTCAGGCATCTGGAGTGATTTGATCAGGTGTCCCCCATAAACTCAGGTGTTCTGAATGCTAGTTACCAGCTGGGAGCAATTTGGGAATGGGGGTCTTCTGGAGCAGTGTGTTGTTGAGGAGGGCTTATGGGTGTTACAGCCAGCTTCCCCTTGCTAGTATTTGGCACACTCTCCTGTTGTTACTGTCCACCTGACGTTTTCTGGGGAATGAAACCAGCCTCTGCTCAGGCCTTCTTTTCCCCTGCCATCATGGAGTTTCCGCTCAAGTCTGTTAGCCAGTTTCTTTTGGTCAGGAATTTTCCCCAGCAATGAGAATGCTAACTGTAACATCACTGACACCTCACAAACTTGTCTGAATAACTTCATCATGTTTAGTTTGATTACCTATATGGATATATGCACAATATGTCCTTAAGTTTGAATACATGAATCCTTGAAATCACTTTCCTATACCATTTTAAAATTCGTAACTCCTTTATGACTGATTTCTCACATGGAGATGTTTACTTCATTCAGATCTGTCATGGAAACTGATAATCTATATTTTAATGCATATTAAGTATAGGAGAAGTTAAACATTCTCTACAGGTTCTGTGATCAAAGAACATTTTGACTAGTCATTAACAATTACTGTTTCCAAAGAGAAAACTGTTAGAAGCAGACATACACAACATCTGTGCATATAAGCTACAATGCAGGTATGCAGATCTTGAAGGATTTCTCTGAAGCACCAGTGGACGAATGACATAATTCCTGGTAACCAACAGTACTGTAAGAGCTGGGTCAGGTGTGGAGGACGTGAAGATGAATAAGACTATGATTTTTTTTTTTTTGCCTTTGAATTATTGTACAGTGGAAAGAGAACAATTGCTAAGTCACTTAAAGGTGCTAAGACAGGGCAAAAACAATGGGGATGAAGCATCCTTTCCAGTCACCAATGCCCTGAGGAAGGGAGGAGAAAGGTACTTTTGTAGCACTGCAGGTCTAAGGCCAGCAAGAAGAGAAATTTAATTAGTCCATAGCTAATGTCGACTAGAATGAAAATATTACTGGGTTATTTATCTAGCTTTCTAATACTGGGCCAAGTTCAGCAACATCTGAGGAGAGTACATGATTTAAATGGGTAAAAGGAGAGCCTTGGGCTTATTTTCATTCATTCCAGTTGTCTTACATGCTAGCCCATTTATTGTTGGAACTCCTTGTGGTATAGTTTTTATTATAAAAATGACAATATAAATTTTCAAATTAACAAATGATGTCACAGTAATGTATCAGAATACACTGAGTAGATCAAACTTTTCTAATATTTATTATAAAGTTCATTTGGTACCTATAAATATAATGAATTTGCATTTTGATATTTTGAAGGTAAAAGTAGCTGAGTACTTTTAAAGTCATGCTAGGGCAGAGCAGATGACTCAGTGGTTAAAAGTTCTTGCTCAACAAACTTGCTGACCCAGAACCCGCAGAAAGCCAGACTCATAATGGCAGATGTGCAGGTAATACCAACACTGCTATGGCAGTGGGACGTGGCATCAAGAAAATCCTGAATCTGAAGGCTAGCCAGCCTGCCCTCCTACTAGGAAAAAACAAGAACCACCCTGTCTCAAACATGGAGGAAGGAAAAGACCAACACCCCAGAGTTGTCCTCTGACCTCCGAACGTATGCCATGGCACACACGTTTACCCACCCCGTGCACATACATGACACAAATCACTTAAAAAAAATCATGCTAATTGTAGAACAATACATCATAGTAGAAGCATTCTATTTTACAAAATTCTCTTCTGGAAAAATATTTCTAATTCAATATGCCTATTTGCTTCTAAGTCTTTAAGTGTTCTTTCCGAGATATGTAGAAACATGTCACGCTGCTTTAGGATAAATAGTCCATTGACATAGTTTTACATTTAGAAACAGATTCTTTAAAATTGTCTGCACCTTTGCAAGCCCAAAGTTTTCCAAGTGTGATATTGTATTGCCTAGCAGATGGGGGTCTGTTGAGGTAAGGCACACTGTGTAACCAGCTCACTGCGTTCCGTGCCTGGGTCACCATGCTGGCAGGCAGAGAGGGAAGGAGACGTGCAGTGGACATCCAGGAAACACAGAATTCCCTCAAAGGAATAGTCCTCAAGTGTGAATCATGCAGCTGACTGAAAAGAACGGGGTGTCCTAACGCACACCTTGTCTCTGACATAGGAAGGAACTGTGAGCAGTGCCAGGATTACTTTTTCCGGCAAGTTGGTGCAGATCCTTCAGCTGTGGATATTTGCATGCCCTGTGACTGCCACCCGGCTGGCTCCAGGAATGGAAGCCTCCTCTGTGACCAGGTGAGTGTGTCAGCCCCTCTCTCTGCCAGAGATTAAGTTGGAAGACACTGGCCCAGCGGAGTTGAAGAGTAAATTTAGCAGGAGGCCCCATGAGAGTGTCCGCATTTAGAAATGGCCATCCTGGGCAGATGCCACATGGCAATCTGATTATCATGAAATACTAATGCTTATCATCCCTGGCCTAAAAGTAAAGATACATTTTACTATTAAGTTTGTAAATGTTAAGAAGAGACAGTGTGTGATAATTCTATATAAACTGGGAAGCAAATTAGATATAAATCTTAAAATTATTTGGGATGAGATTTTTTTAATAAATAATTCATATGTAAGAATATTTTAAATCAAAATTAAGTAGAATAGGGTACTACAGAAGTTATTGATATGAAATTTAAATTGAAGTTCTGGTATCCTTGATTCTCAATCTCTTGTACCAACCTAGCCTTTAACTTGAACTTGCAAATATGCTGGATTTTTTTTCATACTTTAAAAAGGTTTTCCCATTTAATCTCTCTCTCTCAATCTCTCTTTTATAAAAGGGCTAGTTGGGCTGGAGAGAAAGCTTAGCGGTTAAGCGCTTGCCTGTGAACCCTAAGGACCCAGGTTCAAGTCTTGATTATCCAGGACCCATGTTAGCCAGATCAACAAGGGGGCGCACACATCTGGAGTACGTTTGCAGTGGCTGGAAGCCATGGCACGCCCATTCTCTCTCTCTCTCTCTCTCTCTCTCTCTCTCTCTGCTTCTTTCTCTCTCTGTCACTCTCAAATAAAGTAAATAAAAATGAACAACAAAAGAAAATTTAAAGAACAGCCAACTTTTCCTCAAGCCACCATGCCTTCCTTACTATGTATGGACTATGTCTCTTCTTTAAATCTGAATTAAAATTAACTATTGCTTCCTCTAGTTTTTTATTGTTAGACATTTGGTGTTAGCAATGAGAGAAGTAATTAATAGAGAAAACTAGTACCAAAAGTGGTGCTATTGCTATTCTAAACTTGATCATGTGATTTTCAAGCATTTGAAACTAGTCTGTAAGATAAATGTGGAAGAGGGCTAGAGAGCTGTCTTAGTGGTTAAGGTGCATGCCTGCGGAGCCTAAGAACCCAGGATTGATTCTCCAGGTCCCATGTAAGCCAGATGCACATGGTGGCACATGTGTCTGGAGTTCTTTACCGTGGCTAGAGGCCCTGGTGCACCCATTGTCTCCCTCACTCTCTTTCTCTCCGTTTTCTCTCTCTCTTTCATAAATAAATAAAAATGAATCTCAAAAAATTTTTAAAAGAAATGTGGATAAGATTGGAACTTTGGGCAAGACTAAGCTCTACATTGATAAAGGAACATTAAAGGGGTCATACTGGTGAAGATAGGCAGAAGAATGTGAAAAGAAAAGCAAAGACACAGCTCATGAGGTTTCACAAGGGAACAGGACTCTATCACAAACTTGATTGGGTCATTTGTTTTATAGTCCATCAAATAATCTAACTGAATTCAAAAGAAATGGATTAATTTGTTTAGTGGACAAAATTTCAAGTCAGAGTAGAATTCAGACTATGTAATGGTTACTTCTCATTGATATGCATATTGACACAGAGTGATAGAACATAAAAATAGGAAATGATGTTTGTAAAGGAAAGAAGTATAAGGTAGTTTAATGTAATTGTTAAAGAGGTAAGCACCATTAAAGAGAACCACTTTGCTCTGCATTGGGACAATAGGAAAGATGTTCTGAGAACCAGGCCATACTCTTGGAAGTTGTTATCTTTTTTTTTTTTTTAATGCTAGTAATTGTTTTTTACAGTCTGGAGAGAAAGAGAGAGGAAGAAGAAGAGAAAAAGTAGGGTCATACTTGAAATATCAAGGTCCTATTTTCTACTATCCTTTATTGTTTGAATTTCATATTATTTAATAAGAAAGTAAATACCTCAGTAAAAATAGATATAAATTTTCTATAGATATATTTTTGTGCTTGATCAATTTAATTCAGAGGTTTTATACATGACTGTACTATAATTTGACAAGAATCCCTTCCCTTTACCTTCTGTCCTTCCCAGCTCCATAACACTGAGCCCTTCTTTCTAACTATCCCCTCTTCCATGCAGAAGTATTTTTCCATCCATGTCAAAATGTTAAATGAGAAACTCTTGTCTCAAATGATGATAGTATATGCAAATAAATGTGCACATCATTATATAGTTTTCAAATCACAGTGACATTTTGGAAAGGATAGCAAGAATTAGTCAGAGAGCTTTTTTGACTATTTTATTAACATTTTAAAGGTAATATTATTAATAATCATGAAATGAATAATGAGACATTTTACAGTGCTTGAAAATTTTTAAATCTGTTTGAAAACAATTAAATTGATCATGATGGAAACAAAAATAAATAAAAAAAAGGGCTGGTGGGCTGGAGAGATAGCTTAGCAGTTAGTCACTTGCCTGTGAAGCCTAAGGACCCTGGTTTGAGGCTTGATTCCCCAGGAGCCATGCTAGCCAGATACACAAGGGGGTGCACACATATGAAGTTTGTTTACAGTGGCTGCAGGCCCAGGCACACCCATTCTGTCTGTTTGTCTGTCTCTCTCTCTCTCTCTTTCCCCTAACTGCCTCTTTCTCTCTTTGTCTGTCACTCTCAAATAACTAAATGAAAATAAACAATAATAAAAAAAATAATAAAGGGGGCTGGAGACGTGGTTTAACGGTTAAGACACTTACATGCAAAGCTAAAGACCCAGTTTTAATTCCCCAGGACCCATGTAAGCCAGATGTAAGCCAGGTGATGTGTGCATCTGGAATTCATTTGCAGCAGCCAGAGACCCAGGTGCACTCATTTTCTCTCTATATATATCTGCCTCTTTCTCTCTCTCAAATACATATTAAAGTAAAAAAGGTTTCTATTACATCACAATCTTTGACTTACATGAATGGGATCCCACTTAATGTAGGACCATAAATCTACCTCAAGAGAAATAAAAAAATCAATGTATAAGTGGGTTTTTCTCCAGATAAAGATGTTATATTTTGAACCTTTTAATAAATGACAACAGGTAAGGGAAATATCTGAAAAATTAACTAAATGATTATATTGATTGTAATAATTAAGATATCAATAATACATGTTATTTAAGATAGTTGCCAATACAGTGACTGGGTAGATAAGCTAAAATCCAGTTATAGAACAAATTTTCAAGGTTGAGTGTAAATATGATAGGCTTATGCCAAAATATGTTTGTCACATAACTTCCAGCAAAACTCAGAAAGTGCTAGGTGAGGGGGCACATGCCTTTAACGCCAGCATTTGTAAGGCAGGCACAGATGGATTCCAATTTCAAGTTAGTCTGAGTCTATTCCTGGTTGTATAGCAAGAACTTCCTCAATTTTTTTTTTTTTAAAAAGGCTAGAGAGATGGATAAGGGCACCTTCAAAAATTTTAAAAAATAAAAGGCTGGAGAGATGGATAAGGGCACTTTCTTGCAAAGCTGGTAGCACTGGTTTGATTCCTCAGTAGTCCCATAAAGCCAGAGGCACAAAGTGGCACATGCATCTGAGGTTAATTGGCAGTAGCTGGAGGCCCTGAAACACCCATACTCTAGCTATTTCTGCCAGCCTTTCTCTTTTTCTCTCTTAAATAAATAAATAAATAATAAAAAAGCCTGTGTATCAAATAAACTTACAAAATGTAAAAAAATAAGATTATAAAAACTCGTAATTTTTGAATTGCAGAGATGGCTTAGCAGTTAAGGTATTTGCCTACAAAATCTAACAACCCAGTTTTGATCCCCCAGCACCCACATAAGCCAGATGTACAAAGTGGTGCAAGAATCTGGTGTGCCTTTGCAGTGGCTAGATGCCCGGGCATGTCTGTTCTCCCTATCTGCCTGGCTTTCTCTCCTTCAAAATAATTAAATATATAAATAAATCAAAATAAATTTTAAAACATAGTTTTAAAATCCCAATTTTAAAAATAAAGATACAAAATATGACAAAATAAGAATTTTAAAGCCTTTTAGAACAGGAAGAGTGTATGAAGCAGAAGACATTGTGCTCTTCATAGACACTGAGGATTAAAAGAATAACAAAATTTCTAGTATGTAATTGTATGCTGATGAGGGGCTATTTTCTCCAAAAGGTTTCTTTTCCAGTGATGGGGATCAAACCCAGGCCCCTAAGCATGGGAGTCAAATATTGTTCCACTGAGCTGGATCTCAGGCTTGCAGTATTCATATAATTGCATTTATTCAGTAGCAATGCCAGACAGCATCTTCAGATAGCTCATCTTTATGCATTCCTCGTGGATGTCCAGCATGGCTGTCTTTTCTTGTCTTTCAAGTCTCAAGTCAAGAATCAATAGATCTCTGTGTGCTGGCTTTGCTGTTTCCCAGTCACACAACATTTCAGGTCAGTAGCCTTCATATCATCCCATGGCAGTTTATTATAGTCTCTATGAAAATGATTTGTTCTTTTTCTTCTCTCTAACAAAAACCTGTTTCAGTCATACAATACCACACAATGAATATTTATAGGGAATGCTGAATAAACAGAGAGCGCTTTAATCTGAGCACTGTAATTACTTTGTGACATAATTTTTATACCTCCATGGTACACATTTACAGTAATTTGGTACACTTATACACTTTGTAATAACAAACTCGGGGTAATAAGCATTTCTGTCTTAGATCTTAATAATATTTTATGTAATTCCCTTGAAGTAGGGTCTCACTCTAACCCAGACTTCCCTCATACCCATGGTGATCCCCTACTTCAGCCTCCCAAATGCTGGGATTAATGGTGTGCAGCACAGCACCCAGTACAATCGTTTTATCATATGGAAATTCTGCATTCTTATAATAACTTTCAAATGTATCCTAAGTTATTTTTTTAAATTTTTATTAACATTTTCCATGATTATAAAAAATTATCCCATGGTAATACCCTCCCCCCCCACTTTCCCCTTTGAAATTCCATTCTCCATCATATTACCTCCTCATCTCAATCAATGTACTTACATATATACAATACCAACCTATTAAGGACCCTTGTCCCTTCCTTTCTCTTTCTTATATCTCCTTTTTAACTTACTGGCCTCTGCTACTAAGTATTTTCCTTCTCACACAGAATCCCAATCATCTGTAGCTAGGATCCACATATGAGGGAGAACATGTTGCGCTTGGCTTTCTGGGCCTGGGTCACCTCACTTAGTATAATCCTTTCCAGATCTATCCATTTTTCTGCAAATTTCATAACTTCATTTTTCTTTACCACTGAGTAGAAATCCATTGTATAAATGTGCCAAATCTTCATTATCCAATCATCAGTTGAGGGACATCTAGGCTGGTTCCATTTCCCAGCTATTATAACTTGAGCAGCATTAAAAATGGTTGAGCACATACTTGTAAGGAAATGAGATGATTCCTTCAGATATATGCCTAGGAGTGCTATAGCTGGGTCATATGGTAGATCAATCTTTAAATGTTTTAGGAACCTCCACACTGATTTCCACAATGGCTGGACCAGCTAAGTTATTTTAATAAAAACATACCCTACAGTGCTGTAGGTGTAAAGCATCTGATTCTTACTCTCTTGTGACGCAGACACTTTTTAATGAGCTAAAGCACACTTTGCTTTTCCATGCCTTCCTTATTTTACTTAGCATAGCAACCTACACTTCTATCCAGACTGTTAAGGATGTCAAGATTCCATGCTTATTTGTGGCTAAATAATATTTCAGTGTTTGTAAGTACCATATTTGTTTTTTCATTTATCCACGGATGATTGACTTTGTATTTTAGTTATTGGGAATAGTACTCCGGTGAGCATGGCTAGGCTGATCTCATTTTGGTATGTTTACTTCATTTTCTTTGAGTATATATGCAAAAGTAGGGTAGTTGAGTTCTATGGTAGTCCTACTTTCAGTTTCTTAATAGAACCTTTTTTTTTTTTTACACAGTTGTACTAATTTTCATTCCCACCCAAAATTTGCAATAATTTCTTTTTCACTACATCCTGACCGGCATTTGCTGTTCTTGGAGTTTTATAATACCTATTTAAACTAAAGTGAAAGTCAGTTTTTTGTCATTTTGATTCATATTTCTATCATGGTCCTGGTTTTACACCTGTTTGGTCATTGTATTTTCCTTTGAAAATTGTCTAGCTCTGTAGGCCATATCTTAGCTGATTTAAAAGTGTGTTGATTCTCTGATCTTATATTGCTACCTTACAGTTATCACTAAATACTGGACACATGTTTTCCACAGGCTTTGTTTTCATTTTGTTGATTCTTTGTTTTACTCTGCAGAAGCTTTTTTGTTTCCTACTATCTCATTGGCCTACTTCTACTTTTTATGCTCTATCTAAAGTTATCACTTACTCTGATGATGTCTTCAAGTATTTCCCTGGTTTTCTTGAAGTAATTTCACAATAAAGTTTCATATTTAGGTGTTTGGTGTCTGATTAATTTTTAGATGAATTTTAATATGGTGAGAGGAATGTCATAGTATATATATTCTCCAATTACCAGCAAAAAAGTTAGAATATGAAGACTGATTATGTTGGTAATATTTACTTTGTTATGTGGATTTCTGATTCTTTCCATACAGTACCCTCTCGTTTTGATTACTATAGCTTTGTAGCATATATTAAATATGGGTATAGTGATATATCTATCTATTTTTGGTTGTTCCTATAGTTCAGTATTGCTTTGAGTATTCTCAGTATTTTTCTGGCTTCACAGAAAATTTAAGTTTATCATTCTATTTCTGAAAAGAAGGTTTTTAATATTTTCATAGAAACTGTGTTGAGTCTATGAATTGGATAGAATGGTCATTTTAGCAATATTTTTATGACCCATGAGCAAAGGCTGACTTTCCTTTTTGTGTCCTGTGCCTTTTCTCTCATCAAGTTTCTATACTTCTCATTGTACAGCATATTTTTAAATATTTTGTGTCTGTTGGGCATGAAATGGATTTGCTCTTCCATGAAACACTCTCCCAACTGAGCTATTTCAGTTCACTTGGGATTGATTTCTTGATGTCCTTTGGACTTTATTCATTATTGGTGTATAAAAATACTACTGTTTCATGGTGATTTTATATACTGAACTTTGCTGAATTGACTTATAAATTTATAGAAATATTTGGAGGAATTTTTATGCTTTGTCTATATAAAATCATGTCATCTGTAGACATATGTAACTTTTAATTTAAATGCTTTTATTCTTTGTCATTCTTACTCTTGCTGAGATTTCAGTAGTACATTAAATGCATGAGATTGGGGAAAGTGGCCATGCTTGTCTGGTTACCAATCTTAGACAAAATATTTTCAGCTGTCCCTCTTTATGGAGATGATTGCATTCATATCCTGAGTTCTTTTCTCATTTCTTTGCATTGTCTATCTATTTACTATTCATATCCATGTTTCCAGAAGTTCATTATTTTGAATCATCTTCTCAGGTTTTTTTTTTAATTTTTTATTTATTTATTTGAGAGCGACAGACACAGAGAGAAAGACAGATAGAGGGAGAGAGAGAGAATGGGCGTGCCAGGGCTTCCAGCCTCTGCAAACGAACTCCAGACGCATGCGCCCCCTTGTGCATCTGGCTAATGTGGGACCTGGGGAACCGAGCCTCGAACCTGGGTCCTTAGGCTTCACAGGTAAGCGCTTAACCGCTAAGCCATCTCTCCAGCCCATCTTCTCAGGTTTTTAACAGATTTTCTTCACTTGAGATCTATGTCTGGAGACTTACTGTTCTTAAGTGTCATGAGTATTGTCTCTTGTCCCTCTGTACTGATATCTGTTCATCCAGCTTTCTGTGGGCCTCTTCTAAGTTTATTGGTTTTGCTTTTCTACCAGGAAGATAATGTTCCATTAGTTGGGCAGGTACTTCTCATTTGCTTTCAGTGATGCTCAAAAGTGTGGATTCTTTGTGGCTTCATGTTTAATTGATGTCTTCAGAATCTATAAGGATTTCAGACTGTGTTGCCTCATAAAGGTAGTTACATGACTTGTGTTCCAAAGTATTCAAGGCCTGGGTCTGTGCTGTTAGGCTCTGCTGCCTCTTCAGTTCATATTAAAAGCTTCTCCTCGCCACGCTAGGTGTGGAGAAGTCCATCCTCAAGTACCCCTGGGAAAAACCTGTTGATACCAAGGCATGTGGCATGATTAGTCACGGTTCCTGAGCCAAAGGCTGTAAAGAGACCTTTCAGGCCTCACCAGGATAAATGTGGGATCTTCTTAAGTCTATAGCACCAGCATGTTCAACTCTCTAGAGCCACATAATGGAATGGACTTGAGATTTTCCAGCACTAAGGAGACCTTGTCTAAGGCTCATGAAGTCACTGTGCACATATTTAAGGTTTTAGTGTCTCTAGCTACTGGCTTGGAGCTGTGTGAGCACAAAGGATGTTCTTTTT